>NC_056745.1:1236565485-1236600485 GCF_019279795.1 Protopterus annectens
CACACACACACACACACACACACACACACACGCACACACATACAATTAGACACCGATGTATAGTTCTAGATGTGAAGTAAAAGGATGAGTATAGCAATGAGCATGACATAAGACTGTAGAACAACAGTAATGCAGAAAATGCACAGGGAAAATGGAAAAAATATAAGCACGACAGAGTTTTCTAAGAAGAGAATAGAAGAATATAGTTATGTTTGCCGAGTTGTTTACAGCAAGTTGGTTCCTTGGAGGCTTGTCACTCTGATGAGCAGCAGAGTAGCCTCATAGGAATTGTAACAACTTAGTGCCTCAGTCAACATGGCCTTCAGAAGTTTAAAATCACTGGCAAAAAAAAATAATAATTATGTATGATGAACCCCTGTAAGCCATGGCTTTATGCTAACTAGTTATGCTTGAAATCTCTAATAAGTGATAACAAACCTTATGTGCTCATAACAAAATTATATTTACCTAAGATACTTTATTCTGGTAGCATAATAAATTGCAAAGATGTCACTGCATACTTTGAATGCAGATAATGATTCTAATTGCTAGGTTTTATACTAAAGCAAGTTTATTAATTTTGTGAATTCAGGGACTCTGAAGTTTCCTCATTTATTTTATAATACATTCACAGCTACTGACATTGTATTAGCATAATCACTTTTAGTTTAAAGTCCAATGGAAGATTATTAAACATAAGGAAAACCTCTGATATGGAGCTATGTTTTGTTCATTTGCAGCTGACCATCAGCTGTTCCTGGTATCTTTCATCAATCATAGGGACTACTGAAACATGCTGCCTCCCATGAATTTGTTCAAACATTGTTTGGGCCCAGCAGATAGATCAATGTGCCCCAGGGCAGCATCATATTGCTGAAGAAGTGGTTTTACCTTTAACTCACCTTGTTTGCACTCTCTCAGTAAAACTCTGAGGGTAGGGTATGCAATGTGTATTAACACTGGATAACTCCTCACTTGTTCAAGAGGCTGATGTCAACAGGATGTCTTGCCAACACTATGGCAGCAACACATGGCTGTTTGCCCTGGTCTCCAGAAAGGAAATAAGGCCATGCATGTCTGTCATGAGTGTGTATGTGCCTCCGTCCTCACCCAGGTGGGCACTCCTATACTTCGTGCCTTGATGTCATATGCTTGAGTCACTATTTGAATTTGGGTCACATTGGATGTAATAAAGACTTTTTCTCTATATGCTATCAGCTAACGTAAATGTTAGGAAAACATGAAGGCTTCTGTCTGCCTAAAATATTCAGAGCTGAGGTGTTTTATTTATTTATTTATTTTATTTGTATTTCAGCCTACCATTTATTTTATTTATTTATTTTATTTTATTTTACATTTGATTACAGGTATAGCCTGACTGGGACAACATGTCCATTTTCATCAGAGGCCCGGGGATAAAAGCTCCACAAAAAAAAAAATCCAAAAGAACAAATATTTAAAAATACTTAGAAAAAGAGATTACAAATAGTATCATAAATGAGGCAGTTAGGTAAAGGATAAACAACTGTATATAGAGTATATCAAATAAAGATACAACTGGGATAAAGGTGCTAACATGGAAGGAAATATAAAATAACACCGAGTTATATTTACACAAATGTTTGTAGGTTAGGAGAGTTCCCATTTGAGTGGGCACATATAACTTAATAGTAACAATAACACATAAATCAGCAGTGATGAATGTAACATAAATATACCAGCATGAAGTGTCTCTTTTTAGAAGTTACCCAGGAGCACTGTCTAGTTACACTGAGTTTTTTTAGAGTCACAGAGCCTATAAGAGGAGACTGAGGGAACCAACCTGAAGACTATAAGAGTGAAGTTAGCGACTCATAGCTTAACCTGTGCTGAACTACAGGAAAATACCTTCTTTCTTTCTGTATTTTTTCTTTCTTTCTTTTTATGGCATTCTAAGAGGTTAATGGGCAGGTTGATGGGACTTTATAAAAGCATTGAAGTGAAAAGCAAAATCAGCAGGCATATTTTCAAAAGTTTATTAAAACTAGTATGAACTTCAGGAGAAACTGGCCATTTGTAAGTCAGAGAATACAGAAACAATGATAACAAAGGACCAAACCACTGCATTCAAACTCCAGATTATAAAAGGCACCATAAACAAAAGCTGCTCCAGTATGACAAAAATCTTCTAATTATTTTACATAGAGCTTGAACCACCACATTACCATGTTCAGACCTTCACCTCACTGACAATCGTAGAAACACTGTAAAGGAAAACGGGTCATGCTTACCTCAGCTTCAGACCATGTAAGTTCCTCTATGTTGTACCCATAACAGTCTGCACCAAAATGGAACCATCCACTGGGACAGGGAAAGTAGAACAAACTAGGATTCTGAGCATTTTCAGTCATCAGTTCTTTGGGAACTGCAACAAAGAAAAAAAAGGCTAACGAGACATAATCTTACCAAGAATAAAGAAACTTTCTGTAGTCGATCATGAGGAAGAAGAGTGATATGAAATGTGAATATATGCAGTAAATGCATAACGATCACTAAATGTCTAATATTCATGAGTTACAAAGAAGCACCAAAGTGTCCACAAGATAGGAGGTTGGTATAGTGGTTAAGATAGCCACCTTATAGGCACAAGGTGCAGGGTTTGATTCTCACATGAGGTGAATGGCCCACAAGGGCAACTAGCCTGCTACTAAGTTATGAGTTTTATTTAAACAAAATAATAGCTGGGGACATAAATATGCTAACAGTACACTATTTTAGAATATCCCAGCATTTGTATCAATGCTGTGAGATTGTTCTTTTGAAATTTACAAATTGCATTGCCATTCATAACAAACTAATGCAGAAGGAATATGCACCATAAAACACAGAAGGATATGCATCCTAAAGCTGCTCTAGTATACAGTATTTTCTACTTCCCACTGTGTAAAGCTGATCTTGTTGCTACATTTCTATCATCTAGGCACTTTAAGGTAAGATTAAATGAGAGTCTGCATTAACCTGATCTCTGTTTTTCTTACATTCCAAAGATTTATAACAGCTTACTGTGCTTTGTGTGCCATTTAAGAAGTTATAATCAAAGTGCTTGGCAACTGTTGTCACTGACCAACACCACAGGAAACTCCTTCTACACAGTCTACACTCTTGACTCAATTTTACCCTTCATCAGTGGATACAATTTACATAAAGAGACTTACAAGAATATCCAGTACAAATTATGTGTGTTTTATTCTAAGTAAAACACATGGGGAGGAATTTAATAACATCTACATGGACTTATTTGCCACGTAGGCATAGTGGCATGGTGCTTACATGGAATTAAGCAGATGTGCAATCCACTAAACGGAGCTGAGGGGTGTGCACGAGTGTGCGAACATGGAAGTATCTGTGGCATCCAAATCACCTCATAAGCAGGGGAAATGCATACAAATAAGGTTGGTAGAGTGATCCAGTAGGCAGACAGTTGTGCAGATCCCCTGTTGGTATCCATAATGTGCACAGAAAAATTCCATGTACAGGATGCAAAAATGACAACAGGGGCTGTAAAAGTGTGACAGAAATAGCATATGGGATACAGATATGTGCAAAACTAATTACTGTGTGTCCAAAATCATACGTAAAATAATGTAAAATAATTTCTTTTAATACCCTGGGTATGTCTGCATGGTGCGCCACATTACACAAACATGCCGTTATGGAAAAAATATAAAAATAAATTTGTGAGTATGTAACAGTAATACATTATAGGACCTATGAGGAGTATATACAATGTCAGACTGCTGTGGTTGCTAACGAGGCAGGGCCTGAAACCATGTAGTTTCCAGGTACTGTGCACAGATCTGTATGCAAATGACCTTGGGTTACTGAATAGCACAAATGGGTATCTGTGTTTGCAGATCCTATCCGTGTAGGCACAGAACCATGCTGGTGTCCACAGAAGAGGTAGCTAACATCAAAAGGGGATGTGTCCGCAACCTTTTTAAGCTCATTGGAGCTCAGCAGCACCTGTTTGTGTGCCACACCTCTGAACTGAGCAGGGGGGCATGTACATTGACTGCTAAGCTGTGTTTATTTCTGAGACATGTGTTTTATCATGTTTGCATGGTGCGCTGCCATGCTGAGCGTGACTTGCCATGGGGGTGTGTCTACTGACTGCTAAGCTTTGTTTATCTTTGCGGCATGAGTTTGAGTGGTTCGCTGAAATGCTCAGCAAGGAAGGCTATCACAAAAAGAAAAAAATTGGCTGAGAAAGCTAATGATGTATTAACTACTGATGAGCCCTGTTCTACCTAAACTAGAGCCATTAATCCACTTAATGATGTACTTGGCAGGTAGAATGCATCATAGGTAGCCAACCACACAGGCTACACCTACAGCAGAGCACTATAAAGGTTGCATACACCCTACAATCTGATGTTTCCCCAATACTCTGCACCACTGGATTACAGACTTGGGAATTTTAACTGAGAGAATGCTAGGGGCTGCTGCAGGTGTGCTGCATATGTATGTGCTAGATGCTGAGGTCAATGCAGCTGCTGCTGATGCTGACCATATGTCTAAACTGAGAAGGAAAAAAGTCTTCAGCTCCAGTGTACCTACCAGGAGCTACATGAGCTGGCAATTGCAGAGCACTACAGGATGGACAGGGACATACTACAACAACTCACTGACCTCCGGCAACCTCAACTCAGACCCAGAGCCAACAGAGTGGAACCCATCTTAGTGGAAACAAAGGTATGTTTAGCCCTTAGGATATAGCTACAGGTACTTTCCAAAGACCAACAGGAGACATGATGGGAGTCTCACTAGCGTCTGCTTCCAGGGTACTCCACTAGTTCCTGGATGCCATGCTCCCCAGGCCAGTGAGCACATTTATTTTCCCCACAACCCTGAGGAGAGGGAAAGCAGTATGTGACTCTTCTACCATGTAACACACTACACTGAGTTAATGGGTGCCATAGATTGCACTCATGAACACATCAAGGCACCACCTGGTGAATAGGGTAGAATCTGCATTAATAGACTCAGGCAATATCCCAAGATGTCTTTTTTAATTTCCCCAAATCTTTTGGGTTTCTAATACTATTTCATGATGGATTCCATTCTAAAGTCAAAGTATGACTGAAGTTCATGAAATTAGTATTGTTTCATTCTTTGATGTTAGCCAGAACTGCTCTTTGCAACATCTGCAATGTGCCCAGATCATAAAGGGTTACATGTATCGGTAACATATCTAAGTATGACTGTAAATTCTTTTTTTATAAAACACATTCCTCCTAATACTATTGGAACTGTCTGGATATCCTTCTTCCACATTGCCCTTGTTTCTGCCTGCAAATCCTGGTATTTTATTACTTAGTGTCTCTATGTGTGTGGATGCTGCAGTGGTGGTGCTGCGGTAGCATTGTTGCCTCACAGTAAAATGCTGTCTGGTTCGATTCTCAGCTAGAGCGTCTTCTGCGTGGAGACATGCATGAATGGGCGTACCTTCATTGAAGGTTGTGCATCAGGGCTGGTAACTCAGCACATAAAAATCAACTACCAATTATTAGCGGACCGGAGTTCTGCTGTGGCGACCCCTAACCAGGAAAAGCCGAAAGACACAACAACAGTGTCTCTATGTATGTAAGACACTGTAGTCACTGGGTGTAGCAATTTCAGTGATCAATGCTACTTTTGTCTTCTTTTCATGGGCTACTATATCTGATTTTCTCGTATCTATTTTTTGAACTGTTGGTAATGGATGATCTCATGTGATATAAACTTCATTATTTTCTATAATGCTTTGTGGCTCATGTATCCAATGTTTTTTTCAGCAAAATCTCCAATGCAACAGTCTTGCCACACTATTATGCCTTTCAGTGTACAGTCCTTCTTCCATTAGTATATCACAACCAGCAACAAGATTTGCAACTATTTCCAATTCTATTTTACAAAACTGCATTTGTCTGTTTCTCCCACATGTTCAACAAACTTTGTTAACGAACTTGTTCATAGTCCACTATCTTAGGCCGCCAATGTTAACCTTTTGTCTTTTGGTTTAAATTCACCTTTCCTTAACCATTCCTGCATTTGATCCTGATCAACACATGGTTTGTTCCAAGAGTTTTCTGTACTTGCAACTATTTTTATGCATTTTCCTTATTTCTTGCCCTCTCATCTGATCCTTCACCTTATATCCTTTCTTTTGTTTTTTGGTACATTCAATTGCTACCTGATTTTTATCTACTTCTGGTTTGATTTCCATTTCCACGTGACACCAATAAGCTTCTGCTAAAGTAAGCAGGGAAGTCATCTTAGACTTATTCTCCTCATGCTTTAAAACTTTCACTACATTAGGTCTTGTGAGGTCAGCAGATATGTATGCAGTTGTATAATTGCAGATCTATATTTGTAGTCAGTTTCAAGGAGGCCCATACTTCCTTCAGAATGGGGAATATATAGTCTTGGTGTAGACTGATTTTTATAAATCAGTATCTTCTAAATAGCATGAAACATGACCTATCAGGCTGTCTGGAATTGCTGTTCAACTGTAGCATAAACAGGCTTCATGCCTCAGTAATGGAGATCAGCAACAGTCATCCCTCTTCACAAAGATGGGCAATCTAAAGACCCTGGAAACTACAGACCTATAAGTCTCACTAGTCACAAATGCATAGCCATGGAAATAATTACAATGGAAATGATCAATAATGACATAGGAAAACTCCAGACACTGGCCTCAACCCAATTTAGTTTCAACAAACGTAGATTATGTCTACTCAACCAGGTGGACTTCTTTCAGAAGGTCACCAAACCAATGGATGAGGGCAAAATGGTTCACACTGTCTACCTTGACCTAGGCAAGCCATTTGAAACAATACTGCGCTTGGGTATTGTTGACAAACTCAAGAGGTTAGGTATATGCTCCTATTTCACCCAGTAGGTAGTCTGATGGCTTACCAGACAGGACCAGAAAGATAGAATTGGGGAGTCCATCTCTACAAAGGGGCCAGGCACAAGCAGAGTCATAGAATAGTCCTAGGCTAACTGCCCTTGTGGGCCATTTTAAGCCTAGCCAATTATCCCATGTGAGAATCAAACCCTGCACCTTGTGTCTGTAAGGTTAACCATTATGCCAAACTCCTTCTTTAAATGATGGTGGGAAGATTCAAACTCTGCACCCTTCTCAGAGAAATCGGTTCATTAACAAGTCAAAGCTTTAGCCCTCTGAGCTAACTGGGACCACTCCTTTTAGGTGTTTACTTCACTGAAGTCAAGGTCAATGCCAAATGCCCCTGGCTGACTAAATCTGCAGATACTTACAAATTAGTAGCAGTCATGGAATCTCGCACCAACAATAATGTTCTCCAAAAAGGGTTGACACAGACAAATAACCGGTGACACAGCCACGGACTAAAACTAAATGCCAATAAACATATAATAGTATCCTTCAGGAACTTATCCACCCCTAGTAACTATCATGATGACAATAAACTGTTTAAACTGACCCCATAGTCGGGGACATGGGGACACACATAGACAGTAATCTTGCCTTTGAGCATCACATGTCAACAGTAGTGACAAAATCATCCTGTGTTTTGCAACTAATACAAAAATCCATGACATCCTGGTTCACGGAGGTCATTGTTCTACTGTATTCAGCATTCAACATACTTATCATTGAGTACAGTGCTCCCCTTTAGTATGTACCTAACTAGGCACATCCAACAATTAGACTCTCCACAGAGGTTCCTTACTGAAAGAATATAGGGAGTAATTAACATGTCCTATGCAGACTGCCTCAAAAAACTATTACTGCATTTTATCTCCTAAAGGCTGTTGAGTGGCAATCTATTTGTTGCATACAAGATATTGTCAGACTCCACCCTGTTGGACCTCCTGCATATCCAGAAAGCAAATGACACCAGAATTACCCATTCTAAAAACTTAAACCTTGCCTGTGACACAAATAAGACCTGCTGGAGAGGCGGGTTTGTAAACCGGAGACTACCCCCTCCCTGGAACAGGATCCCTATCCATGTTAATCAGAGCTCCTCCCCTAACCCCAAATAAGTGTAACTTAAAAAGAGCTACTTGCCTAGTGGGACTAACCTTATAATCAAAGGATAATTAGATAAGTAGATAGATAGATAGATAGATAGATAGATAGATAGATAGATAGATAGATAAGTAAATAAATAATAACTTAGCTTGCTGCTGAACTCCCTCTATAACCCATGAAAGCAATTACATCTATCTACAGAAACTGAAATCACTCAGTATTAAACCCATACCATTTTTCTAGGTGATCTGAAGTATCCAACTATAAACTGGGAAACCTACACCACCATTAGGACACATGCATAGAAATTCATGAACTTTCTCAATATAAATGCCCTCTAAGAATTAATCAGACTACCCACTATGGGGAACAACATCTTGGATCTTGCCCTTACTAATATTGGAGCATAGGGTCATAGGATGATAGAAGGTCATTTCAAGCCTAGCCATTTTATCCCAATGTAAATATCTAGGATTTGAAGGCAGAAACAAGTCAATACCCAGGATTGTATTTTGTAATGACTGCCCATGCTCAGGAGTGTTGTGGGCATGATCCCAGTTAAGAATTTATGGTGCCCCATCTACTCATCCAATAAAGAAAGGGTACCTCCTAATGCTAAAGTACAGCTATCAGTAACAAGTAAAAACAGTATTCAAAATGAAACTCTGTACAACAATGGCCAATGAAGTAAAGTTCTCTTGGAGAATAGGTAGTGTGGTTAAATAATATAAAACTTAAAAGTGCAACATATATAGCAAAAAACTTGCATACATTTCCAGTACTTAAATTAAATGCACTTACAAGATATTCACGCTGTGAATGCAGTTATACCATAGCGAAATGATGGCTCCAAAGTTTCCAGTCTTTCCAGTGATTACCACATTCTCATTTTGTTGTAAGTTGCATAGGGCTTGTCTTTTTTCATACGTAATGTTTCTATAATGTTTAGTAGTCCCAATCTCTATGATCTGAAGAAGATACCGAAAGCGCTTATCATTTGGAATACATAGGGACTGTTTTATTCTACATCAAGATTTTAACTTGACATGAAGATTTTAACTTTTCCTACAATAAAAGGATTTTAACTGCCATTAAAGCTAGAAGCTTTTATTTGATCTGTTAGTCTGGTTAAGCTGTTATCACAGTTCATCACAGTCACATAGCAGCTACTACATCTTCAGTGTGGATACTTTGTATATCAGACCAAAAAGATTGGATACTTTGAAGCCATCATAAGACTGGAAACTTTGGAGCCATCATTTCACTATGGTATAACTGCATTCACAGAGTGAATATCTTGTAAGTGCATTTAATTTAAGTACTGGAAATGTATGCAAGTTTTTTGCTATATATGTTGCACTTTTAAGTTTTATATCATTTAGCCACACTACCTATTCTCCAAGAGAACTTTACTTCACTGGCCATTGTTGTACAGCGTTTCATTTTGAATACTGCATCTACTCATCCAGGTTCCTTTTGAACCGTGTCATATAGATGCTCTGTTTCATATGAATTGGTAGCCTATTCCAAAAATGGACAGTCGCTGGGAGACTAATCTGTCCTTCCAGTATATACTATTCAAGTCATGAGGCCATATTTAGGTTCCTGGATTGGGTTGCTCTAGACCCATTTGACTTACGGATGTGCAACAAATTCATTAGGTTTGGGTCTGAGATTGCTCTGTAAGCCAGGCATAAGCCAGGCATTATGCACAATTCCTTGTATATCTTTGTCACTTGTTAGGTCTGACCATAAAGGCCTCTCCTTCGAAATACAACTGAAACCAAAGCCCCCTTCCCTCCAGTGTACGTTTAGAAATTTCTCTAAGCCAAACTACCTACCACTAAGTGATATACTGAAAGCTTTATAGCCCCACTAAACCCAGTTAACTCCACTGAATATGTGCAAATGTACACCAGTACAATATACCACCATGTAAACAGCTGAATAGCTGCAGCTGTACTCTGTAGAAGTAAGTGCAGGACAAACCCCAGAAATTAATCCACATGGTAGAACCATAAAATCAACAAGTTTCACAATGAATGGAAGAGAATTTTGACCAAAAAGTAAGATGAATAATTCCCAGAATGACAGAGCCCTTGTCATATAAATAAAGAAGCAACTCAGAAGCTTAATAAAATCCAGCAAAGTCAAGTATGAAGCTAAAATAACCACCTGAGCCAAAAACAATCATAGATAATTTTTTAGTTATGTTTGTGATCTCAAAAGCACAATGCAGCATTGCAATGAGCTGATTGTGAACAATATTACCTACAATGAGGCTGAACATAATAGTATACCTACTGGCTGACAAATTCAGCTCAAACATTACCCTGAACTCCCCTACATCGTTCCCACAAGATATACCTGAAACTGGCTCAACTTCAGCTATCATAAAAGACCTAGTCCTAAAAGTGCTTTCACAAGCTAAAAATACTGCACTGATGGGTTCTGACAATATTCCTGGATACACCTTAAATAGCATGAAGCATTATTTAGCCATCCGCCAACAGTACTGTTGACCCTCAGCCTCCATACAGGTTTTGTACCATGCTAATGGAGAACACCTACATTCCCTTCATAAGAGAGTTCCTTCCCCCAAACCCAGGCAGTTACAGCCCTGTAAGTCTGACCAGCCTCATATGCAAAGCCATGGAAAGATGTATTATGGAACAAATCAATCAAGACATAAGGAACCACCAAATACTGATCTGTCTCAGTTTGGATTCATCAACAGCAGGTCATGCTTGCGTATTCTGGCAGGCTTTTTTGAAAACATCACCAAAGCAATGGATGAAGGTAAGACAGTACACAAGCTAGGAGCAATTGTTGAATCTCTAATGTCTTAACCATCTAACAGGAAGGTTTGTCCTAAATAAATATCTGGTACTAGAATCATGGTCTGAAACTAAATGCCAAAAAATGTATTACTGTGTCCTTTGGGAAATCATCTACCCCAGGGAACTACAACATTGACAATACACCCATAAGGGCTGACCCAGTTATTTGGGGTTTGGGAACTTATGTGAGAAGTGACCTAACTTTTTATCAACATGTGTCCACTGTCATAAGAAAGTAATTCTATACTGTGCAGCTTATAAACAAAGGGGTTGTATGTAGATCTAGAGATGTCATTGTCCCCCTCTACTCAGTCCTCATTAGACCAATAATTCCTTTGGCATTTATCTGTCCATCACATGTAACAACTGGAATGACCATAGAGGTATCTTACTAAAAGGATACAAGGGCTAAACACAAGGACTGACTCAAAGTCCTGTTACTGTATACTGTATCCATCAGATTGCTAAGAGGTGACTTGTGTTTGTCATACAGGGCATCTCTGAACCAATACTGATAGGTCTACTGCACATCGACAAGTTAAATGGCATAAGTAATACTCAGTCCAAGGATCTAAACTCTTCTGCAGCATCAGCAGAATGGTTTGGAAGACAGGATACCACTGCTGTAGAGCATACTCACCTTCTAAGTAAAAGCAAAATTCATCCCTGTCTGTATTCAAGTGCAATTTGGATGTATGGATGAGTAATTGGAAGCTTACCCCAGAACTACCCCCTGTACCATGAATGGACACAGGAAACTCCTAAATGCTTTATCCCATGTATGTGTATATAGATGGTCTATGGCATGATGCCAGTTATTCTCAGTAGGGTAAACATATAATTATTAACTATGGGATTGGTGAGACCAATGTAAAATCAAACAGGATTGGTTAATTCAGGCATCAAAATGGAAATTGGCTAGGCTTAAAATGGCTCACACGGGCAACTACAAGAGTACTTAACCTATGAACCTATGAGCATATAGAAAACCTAAACTACATATCTGAGTCTGCAGTAGGGAGCATACCAGTTTAAGTATGTTTTTTGTTGATGTTTCAACACTTAAATGCTACAAAAATTCAACACAATGTCAAATTATTTTGAAATATATCTTCTGCGTATCTTTCTAGCCAAGACAATTTAAGTACAGACAGTGCAACTTGCTGACAAAATTGTTCAATTAATAATAAATAAATAAACAAACAGACAAATAAACAAATAAATAAATAATATTATCCATAACTGAAATCCATGAAGCCCTGACTGTGACCCAGATGATCTATAATGGATTAGCTATTCAGGAGATGAAGGTGCCAGGGGTGGGGTAAGAAAGTGAGGCGTTTTTTTAGCTCACTCATTCCAGGAGGGATGGGAGGGATTTGTCAACGTGATATGGCACTCCCCTGGTGATGGAGACTGTTGTAACTGCTATTAAAATAATGCTTTAGAGGGTAGGGCTGGTGCTAACTGACATTACACGAGTTAAAGTGATCACATGAACAGCTTCATCCAGTGGACAATACAAGAGAATCCCTTTTAAGTACATAACAGTATATATGACACTGTAGAAAGTTTCCTTCCACATTTCTGTACCCTCTTCCCTACTTGCCTACTGCTGACATCAGCCCCAGCAGGTAGTACCTGGGTAACAAAGGAAGAGATTCAAAAAGCATGAATAGCAGATAGCTGAAAGGTATGCAATGGGGTTGATTTATCACATCATTGAAAAAAAATTCCTAAAACACAAATTGGTGAAAAGTTAAACAGTAATTTTTTTTTTGTAGGGGACAAGCCCTCCTGTTCCCTCATCCTCTGAACTTATATACAGGTGACATGGTCTCTCATACATAAAGAAGGAAAACATCCCCCCCCCAAAAAAAAACAAAATCACTGCCAGCACATATATAGAAACTGTACCAACAGTGACATGGGAACCTGATGGCCAGAGAAGAGAAAATTAGTGACTTGTATAAAAGAACAATGTACACAGCTTGTTGTATTATGTTTCACGGTGTGATACAAATGAATCATTGTGAAATACCATTTTAATAATCAGCTTTACGTTGGTTAATTCAATGTAAAAACTGCAGCTAACTTTATAAAGCATTGATGTGTTTTGACTGTAGTATAAACTGTACTAAAAATCATTGTACATAGTGAGTGTTGGTTTAAGTGGTGGAGATGGCCAAAGTATCAACTGCCAAGAACCAAGAAGTGCAATCCTTTTTTTAGCTTCATTTGAACTTTCCCCATACAGAAAAGTAAAAGGCCTAAAACAGAATGAAAGAAAAACACACCAGACCAGGAAGACAACTTGAAAGTTTATAATCCTAAATGTATTCAGAATCTGAGCTAAAATTCTTCTACTCTAGGATGGTATATTTCATGAATAGTTGCAAAAACCCCAGACACTGTTGCACAGTTTTTTTTCTGTAACTCTCATTCTTTAACAAACAGCAGTCAGCAGTGACACAAAATAAAACTGAAATGAAGTCTGTATATGGTTTGTTTTGATAACCTCGTTCCTGCATAAATAAACAAGCAAGCAGGATAAAGTTCAGACTTCCTTGAATACCAGTTTGCATTTTATCATTCAGCTAGTTAAACCTTTTTCACTAGACTATCAGCTGTGTAGATTCTGGTAAGAAAGTGAAATACACAGGACTGTGCAGTTAAGGATACCAGTAGCAAACTAACAGTCATATATTCAAGAACAGTTTTCGTTTGCCTCAAAACACTTACCTCTTTTACTGTACCCACACGTTTTATTTTGTCCTCATGTATTGGGTATAGCCTTCCATGCCATCTGAGAGAACATAATGTATATATACTATTTAATACAATGCTTTAAACATTTCTTACAACTGGCTGTTATTTCTGGACTGGAAAAGCCAAGTGCATCCAATAATTCAGTTCTAGTTTGTTATTTCTAAAAAATTCCAGGCTTACCTGTACTAGCTACATACATCTGCCTGTGTTGTACATGGAAACCAAATATCATTATGTGGAAGTATAACTAGTATCATGGCAACAGGATGTGGTGTGAGCTGGTATGTGTCTCTCTCATGCAGAAGATGAATGAAAGTATCCCACGGATGGTCATAGGCAATATAAGACGGTTTAACTACAAAACCCTCATTGTTACATTCAATCAATACTTACCTGAAGCAGCAGAGAGTGAGGGAATTTCCTTCAAAACTGATCCAAGAAAAATTAGGCCAGCCGTATAAAAATGTAACATAAGTTCAGTGACACATTTCTTTATTTTTAAATGGAATATGTAATTAAACATAGTTCCTGCTAACAATTTTATCAAAACCACTGTTACAAGAATGTCCTCAAATCTGTTACTTCCTATACAGTGTGTGTTAACGTAGAACTCACATGACACTGTTTTTTAAAATGCCTGATTGTATAGGCCTTCTTGAAAATTTCTCAGGTTAATGTAACCAGGTTTAGTATATTAATCATTCTCATGTGAAGTCCAGAGACATACCTGATTGTCCACATTCTACTGATACCACACACCCATAACTTAAACTCCATTTTCTCTTTCTTTTAGGTTCTAGCCTTAGATTTACTTACCTCACCTGTGATGTTCTGTTAATATTGACTCAAAGTCTGTTATCAGTACCAAGAAAGACTGCATTCCCAGACACACTGCAACAGTTTTATCTTGATTCTAATGTCAGGAGCACATTTCAGTTTTGGGAGTCATGGTTACAAAATAAACAGTTGAATGAATACGCATGAGATGGAATTATGGTACAGTATGCAACACTTAAACTTCAGGAAGGCCCACTGTAGTACACATTGTTGTTTTGCCTGCACTAAGGTGCAATTTATCTTCACTGTCCTCCACAAGTTGTTATAACTAGCAACAGAAAAATTGTAATGAAGAAACAGGTTTCATAATACATTACTGAAGTACTATAGGACTGCACAGAAGCAGAGAAGTGGAAAAATTACATAAATAGAACAAGAGAACTGAGCATTTCAAGTATTGTAGTTATAACTTGCAATATGTTTATGTTTATATATAAATATATGTATATATATATATATATATATATATATATATATATATATATATATATATATATACATACATACACACGCACACACACACACACACACACACACACACACACACACACACACACACGTAATAAATATTTATATCTATATCGATATCAATATCTATATGGGAATTGGCATGCAAATTACTAAAATAGACCGTTGTCATGTCTTATGCAAGATTCATGTCAAAACTCACTTTACATTCTTATTAAAAATATGAAATCAGAATTCAAGTTGGAACTGCTTGTTTAACTCATGGTTTATTAAATTAAAACAAAAATCAGCACTTTCACCCTTGTCAGAGCTTCATCAAATCAAAAAACCTATTTTAGTAATTCAAATGCCAATATCAAGAGCAGATGTTCATGTACAACTAGTTTACCTTTTTTGCAGATTTGTTCTTTTTTAAGGAAAGTATGTACTATGCTTAAGGCTAAAAAGCTACATTTCCTCAGTACTAGGTTACAAGAGAAAGATAAATAGACATAAATATGTTCATATTATTATGGAAAGCACTACTTTTCTTGAGCAGCACTGTTGTCGATATCTGTTTAGTTGGCACTATTTAGTCAACTGAACAAATGGTTGGCTAAACACCTATCAACAAAAGTAACATATTGTATGATTATCAGGGTTGAGGAGTCTGCCTTTTCTCCGAGAATTGTGCAATCTTCATAGGTTCATATGTAGGTACTAGGCTATTGGCCCTAGGGCCTATGCAAGCCTAGCCATAATGATTCCCTGGCTATTGCTTCCCACAAATATTTTCTTTCCTCGACCTTGTCTAGCAGGGCTACTGATGTGATCCCCGGGGTGAATTTCCTATCTCCCATCCAATCGTCAAGGTTCCTCTTGGAGAGGACCATTGAGGTGCTCTGCCTGACATGTATGGGCAGCCTATTCCAGAGTATGAGGTGTCTCTGGGTCAGGAACCTATCCCTCCAGCATGTTCTATTTATCATGATGATAAGGTTAAGATCCCTGAAGTGTGTGGCTCGGAGGGATTGGGATTTCTTTAAATGTAGCATGTCCAACAAATCTGGGTTTGACATGGCCTTGTACGTTAGGCAGAGGTCGCCTCTGAGTAAGTGATATGTGACAGAGTATAGCTGGAGTTTCTTTAGATGGTCAGCATAAAGCATCTGCTTTAGGCCTGTGATTCTTTTTGTGAGGTATTTCTGCGGCCTTTCTAGTTGTTGCAGATGTCTTGTGAGGTACATAACAAATGGGGCATTGTATTCTATAATGGATCTAATGAGGGATGAGTACAGAGGGACAATGACCTCCTTTCTTCTGGATGAAACACTTTCGGTGTTTAGTGTACTGCCACCTATGTGGTAGTTCACAGGTATGTTACCCTCTACTCATCACTCATTAGATCCATTATAGAGTACAACACCCCTTTTGGAATGTACCTCACAAGACATCTGCAGCAGCTGGAAAGGCCACAGAAGTACCTCACAAAGAGGATTACTGGACTCAAACAAATGCCCTACACTGACCGCCTCAAAAAACTCCAGCTTTACTCCGTAGCATATCGCCTACTCAGAGGTGATCTCTGCCTAATATATAAAGCTATGTCAAACCCAGAGCTGTTGGACATGCTACACCTAAAGAAATCCCAATCCCTCCGAGCTACACGCTCTAGGGACCTAAACCTTGTCACCACAATAATCAGGACATGCTGGAGGGATAGATTTCTATCCCAGAGACTTCCCATACTCTGGAACAGGCTACCCATCTATGTCAAGCAAAGTTCTTCATTAGCACTCTTCAAGAAAAATATTGATGAGTGGATGGGAAACAGGAAATACACCACGGGGATCACTTCTGTGTCTCTGCTCATCAGTGGCACAGGAAAATAACTTTCTTGGGTGGCGTTAGCCAGGGAACCTTGTTGGCTAGGCTTGCATAGGCCCTTGGGCCGATAGCCTAGTACCTACCTATGAACCTATGTGTTTTTTCCCAAAGGGGACAACTATACATTTTTTGGCATTTAGCTTGAGCCCATGGCTCTGGCACCAGGCATCTGTTTCAGTAAGGCCCTTTTGCAGTATAGCCACATCTTTTTGGGGATTCAGTAATGGCTACCAGCTTGCAGTCATCTGCAAACTTTGTAAGCCAGAGTCCCTTAGGGTTGGCCTGTACTTCAGAGAAGTAGATGCCAAACAAGAGTGGTCCCAGGACAGAACCTTGCAGTACACCACTTGTCACTTGTCTGGAGCTGGATTTGTAGTCGGCTACTTTTACAGTGTGTGTTCTGTCAGTAAACCAGTTTGTAACCCATCGAGTGACATAGGGATTAATGCCAAGCTTAGTAAGTTTATCTATGATTCCAGAGTGGGGGATAGTGTCAAAAGCCTTGGAGAGGTCCAAGTAGGCTGTGTGAATCACCTTGCCCTCATCCATGGCTCTGAAGACTGATTCGAAGAAATCAAGCAAGTTCAGGAGGCAAGAACGGCCCTTCATGAACCCAAACTGGGTGTAGTCCAGTGTTTGAAACTTGCCAATGTCTTTGTTTATCAGTTCCATGATAATACGTTTCGTGGCCTTGCAGATCAGGCTCGTTAGACTGATGGGATGGCAGTTTCTGGGATCCAAAGTGGATCCCCCTTGTGGAGTGGGATGACTGTAGCTGTGCATGACTCTGTGGCCATGATGCCTGAGGTGAGGCTATGATTAAACATGGCACATAGGTGAGATGCAAGTTCATTTTGTACTTCATGCAGTACACAGCCCGGGATGTCATCTGGTCCCATGGATGCCATATTCTTATCTTTGGAGAGTGCGTTTTTTACCTGAGTGGAAATGGTTACTGGAATTTGGCATTCTTTAGTATTGAAATGGGCCCTTTAGGGAGTGAGAGGGGGGTGAAGTTGGCACTGAATCTATCTGCCAGGATATTGGCAATATCCTTGGTATCAGTATATCTAGTGCCATTCTGCTGTAGCTCAGAGCAGGTCTGAGTATTGCCATTTAAATTCTTGACATAGCTATAGAATGCCTTGTGGTTGTCTTTGGAATCTTTGGCAATTTTGTTTTCGTAACTAGCTTTGGAAGATTTTATGAGGGATCTCAGCTTTCTACTGAGGCTGGTGAGGGAGTTTTTTGAATCCTGGGTTCTTCCTCTTTTCTGCAACAGTTTCTTCCTTCTGTTGTACAGCTTGTTTATGGCAGGGGACCACCAGATTGGCTTCCTTTTTTCAGAGGGCAGCATCTTGGTTCTATTTGGGATGGCTCAGTCCATGCAAGAGTGAATGTGCTAATCTGGCACCTTAGTGTAGGATTCAGCAGTTGAACTTCCAGTTCCCATCTGCATGGGTGTCATGAAGTTTGTTACATCTGACTTGAGAAGCATGATGTTGGCTTTGGAGATGTTTTTTACGGAGGTTTCCATAAAGGGGGGTGGGTTGGGGTGGGATGTGGATATCAAGGGTGATTAGCTTATGGTCTGATCTGACCAACAAGGGGGTGACCACTGGTGTGGAGCATCGATCTTGGAGTTAGAATATATAATTAGCAGGGTGTAAGGTGCAACCCCTCATGGGGGTGAAGGGAGCTTCCCCTGCAAAAAATGTTTTTAATTCTCTTTAATGCTTTTGCATGCACTGAGACTGATCCTAGTTGCATGCTTAGTAGCCTGTCGACATCGTAATTTTGATCATTTGCTTGACACAAAAGAATCTGCCCAAGTCTGCTAATAATTTTTTTTCAGGTAGTTAAGAAAACCAAAACATTCTTTGTCTGTAGTATGTTTGATTTCCTTACCTATAAATTGGATTCTATAAAAAAGAACTGCAGCTGAAAACAGATACAGAATCATAGGTCCTTTTGTAGAATATTATGAGACAGAGTCGAAATGTGCTGTGTTCTGGTGCTCATCACAATCACCGTATTCTTTCCTTTTCTATCTCAAAGTGCCTTCTCACAGAAAGTCAAAATAACAAAGATTACCAATAGCTCTGGTAAATCCACCTCACATCCAGGAACCCTGTGTATCACAAAAGGTGAGTCACAGGATGAACAAGTAAAAAAACAAAAACACAACAGAGATGCAAGTTGATAGTTGTCCCCGATGTTAAGCGAGAGGACTGACCTTAATGCTGTGGACTGCCATCTCCTCACATCTCTGTTGTGGTTCTCTCAGAAAGTTAAGACCAGTGCATTTAACAAAATATAGCTACATTTTTTCATGAGTCATCCATCCATGCATTCATCTATCCATTCATGAATGCATCCTTCCACCCCTCCATCTGCCTCTCCACCCATCAAAACATATCCCTAAAATAGTTGCCCTATGGAAGTCACAGTAGTAGCAAAAAGAGCAGTGCAGAGTAAACACCAGGCATGCTCTGTAATACAGCCTTTCCACTGTGTGCTGAGTTTGCTCTGGTCATTTCTTAATGGGTTGTGTCTGGCACAACTGCCATAGGAGGTATTCAAATCTCACTCTTTCTAAGTGCAAAACCATGACAATTGACTCCTCTCAAACCAGGCAGCAAGGGCCTACTCCAAGATCTACCTGGATTCCAGAACTCCTCAATCTGTCATGCAAAACAAGCTTAGTAACTATGCAAGGAGCCTAGTTTCTGCATCTTGCATTTATGATCTCATCCTTTTTGTCACCACCATGGCTGTGGATTTTAAACAAATATGTCCTGTGTCTCAGTTCTTGATTTACAACAGCAGTTTATTATAATGTTTGCAGTATAGCTGCTGCTGCAGCCATCCACTGTTGGTATCCTGATCTTGGAAACATTTTATAAATGTTGCTCACTCCAAACAGACTTGTGAATAAGATCATGCATAAAAATGAATTCCCTTTCCTTACTGTATGTTGAAAATGAGGAAAAGCAACTCATATATACTACATTATTCTACTGAGAGATGAGAGTGTTGATTGCCTGCCTGCTTTGGCATGTAGTTTGAAAACTGTAGATGCAAAGTTAGAATTAATTTTGTTGATAATTGCTGACAAACAAACATAAAGTAATTAATATGAAACATAAGTTTTTTTACTGTTTCAAGTTAGTCTGAGGATCTGACATGTCTGAGTTTATTGGGAAATGGATCAATAGCATATGATTTATTATAAGTATTAACTGAAGAATAAGATTTGGAGGGCAGGACAATGCATGGGTCTTGTTTCAGCAACCAGTGCACAAAAGAGGTTCCAGTATCTGTTACATTACCTGCTTTGGAGAATTTTACATGAAACTGTATTCACAAAGTGTTTCTTTCTCCTCATAGAATGCAATATATATATCATGAGTAACAGCTATTCTTGCAGATGCAAATTAGCAGTCAAATCTGATCAACAGTACAATTTATGATACTGATCTGATAGCAGAATTTTAGACAAATGGTCAGTTTACTTCCTCAATAGTCCTATTCAGTGATCCACCTCCTTCATGTAGTAGTAAACATCAGTTCATTACTTCATAGGTTCTTAGGTTATTACTATGCTAACAACCACTAGGTCCTTTACAAACTTAGTTGTACACTCCAAACCATTTGGGTCCTGAGCAGCATTGGTGTCTAGGGGGGTAACTAAGGTTAGTAGGGAATGTTAGTTTGGGATAATACTTTCCTTATTGACAGCCTCTGTCCATAAGAGGCGTGATCAGACCGAGATAATTTTAAAATTTCCCATCCGATTGTCAAGGTTTCATTTGAATAGTGTCAGTGATGAACTCTGTTTTACATGGATGAGGATTCTATTCATAGCTAAGGATCCTTTGGGACACATCTATCTATCTAGCATGTTTTGTTTATGAATCTAGTGTTTCTGGTGCTATTTGTTTTGCACATATGCAACAGATTCATATTGGCTGGGCAAGGCAAGATCACCTCTCAGCAATCTGTATGAGACTGTATACAGAGACAGAGCCTTTAGGTGATCAGTGTGGGACATGGTATACATCCCTGAATTCTCTTTGTGAGGAAACCTTTGTGGGTGTTCCAATTGTTGCATGTGTCTGGTTGGATACATGCCATAGGGAGCATTGTATTCAATGATAGATCTGATAAGGGCTGAGTAGAATGGTACTACTTCCCTGGACCCAGATATCATACCTTTGCCTATAAGATGGGTGACACAGAATGATTTTCTTTATTATCTTAGCTACATGTTAGTCAAAGATCAGATTACTATCTACATATGTTCCCAGATCCTTTCCTAATGGGTCCAACACTTAAGGGCATTTATTGATGAAGTTATTAACTTGGGTTGACAATTTCAAAAGGTCATTATAACACACTTTTAGGCCATGGCTTTGGCACCAGTCATCTGCCTGTGTTAAACCCACTTGCAAAAATGTTGGTGTCTTGGAGGAAATCTTTAATGTTTCCAATTTACAGTCATCTGAAAACTTACTGAGCCAGAGGCCCTGAACATTAGCCTTGACTTCCAAGAAGTAGATGCCAAACAGGGTGGGCTCAGCATGGATTCCTGTGGTACTTCACTGGAGGCTGGTCTTTTGATGGAGGTAGACCAGCCAATTCTAACTTCCTGGGTCCTGTTAGTGAGCCATCTGGTAACCAATGAGTTATGTAAGGACTTATATACCTAACTCAGACATCTTGTCAACAATGCCTGATTAGGGTATTGTATTGAATATACCATACCAGGACAAGCTATGCAGTATACATTGTTTACCCTGGACTATTGTCTTGAAGTGACTGAAAAGAAGTCTACCAGATTAAGTATGACCTTCTGTTAACAAAGCCAAATTGGGATGTTTCAGTGTCTGTAGGTTTGCTAATGTCACTTGTTTATTATTTCTATGATAATTCTTTCCATGGCTTTGCATGTATTAGACTTCCCTAGACGTGATGGGTCTGTAGATCCCTGAGTAATCAGGATTGACAGTCCATCCTTATGGAGGAATGCGGCTGTTGTGGTCCCTCTGGTCACCTGGAATATCTATTTCAAGGCTGCAGTTGAATAGTGTCCCAAAGTGGTCCTGATAAGCTATGTTTTAGAAGTGTTCAGGAGGTAACTAGGGGTAATTGTTGGGACCCATAGGTGGTGTTTGTAGCTTCAAAGAATGCTGCCAGCAATTGTTCCTATGATAGCTGGAGAAAGTATGTTGGTGAGGATTTCACCTGCTAGAGCTGGAGGGTGGGGTGAGGTTTGAACTGAGTTTATCAGCCAGCAGAGTCACTCTGTATCACCTTATCCCAGTGAAGGTGGTACCATTCAACACCAATTAAGTATTATGCAGAGGGTTCCTCTAAGGTTCTATGACACATAATGACTGAGAGCCTTCTAATTGTCCTTAGCCTCCAAGGTCATCCCAACCTTTATAGATGGTGCTACTTGAATTAATTCTAATACGTTAGATCCTACCTTATAGATGGTCTTGATGGACTTAATTTGACCTATTAGTTGGTACTTCTTTGGCACCTATTGCCATGTTGTACATGCAGCAATAACTTAAATAAGCTAAAACTGAAAAAATCTGTTGCCTCCTTTCTCTGAACTCCTAAGTGATATAATCACTATTTCTATGAAAATTAAAGTAATAGCAATATAGGTGATCCAAAAGGATCTGTACTAACTATGCCAGCCTAAACTGTAATAAAGAATACAGATTATATGTATATGTTTTTGGCTTCTTCATTGGATATGTCACAGTAATTAGAAATTGAGGATATAACTCTTATGTCACAATTTACTTGGTCGCTGACCTTGCAGGCTGAACATCATTGGTTTAGAATTCTGGGCATATGGCTGATGATTATTTGAGAGATAATTCTAAAAGGCATGCCAGTCTTGCTGACTTTTGCTTGTAGAAATGGGTTAAAATAAATTATATCACTGTTGTCAATGGAACAGAAGTCTTTCCACAGTATAAAAATAACACAGATGTTTAAGCGGTATGTGGTTTATAACTGCGGCTGATTAGTTTTCTAGTTTCTCCATGTGTGGCTGTAAACCAGTCATCTTGATGCTTGCAGGTGAGAAGGAAAAGTTCATTCATTTAAATGAAAATTTGTAAGCTAAAGCCATATAAAACTTCACAGAAGAAACTTATCTGCAACCATTTGTTACACAGTTGATGTACAAGATTCCTAAAAATGTTGGCTGCATAATTTGTGAAGAAAGTCAAGGAGAGGCTGATAAATTACTTCCCATAATACAATAGAATGCTATCTCTTAAAAGGAAATACATAGTGATATGATGGGTCAGCATACAACTGGATATGAAAATATCCCACTTGAATTAATTATATTCACAAAACTATAAATTATTCATTAGATTTTGCTTATCCAAAAAACTATGGATAGTGCTCAACACACACACACACACACACACACACACACACACACACACACACACACACACACACACTCACTTGCAGCTGTGCACACACTTCTTTGCTGGCAGTGTTAGCTCTGCATTACTTTGTTCTGTGCATGGTTTTACTCTTTGATTCCTATTGTATGTCATGTTGCAGTACACTGATACTAAAGGGCACTAAAACACAGAAAAGATCCCATGGTTATTTTCTTTTGTTGTTTTATTACCAGAAATCAAGTTCTTCTGGCTGATTGCTGGAAGTGGTTGCATTTGGTGGTGCTCACTGGATGCCTGCACTGACTTTTGAACTTTTCCCAGTTTTTCCTCCACCTCTGCCCTCAGTTGAGTTGTGTTGTCACCAGGTGCCCATCTCATCCCTATCCCCATCTATTCTCTTAGCTACATCTCAGTTCTTTTGTTTTTCCTTTATTTTGTTGTCTTTAAATCCATGTTTTTGCCATAGTATCCTTTGCTGTCCCAATCCATTTTGTTTTTTATTGTGAAAGACCCCTACACGATTTACATACCTATCTAATAAGACATTTAATTTCCAAATAATGACAAAAGTTCATTTTGCCTTATAAAGTATAACTTTAATTTGCATTTATTCTTCTTGGAATTTATTTTAAGGACTTTATTACAGCTGCCAAGGAGCCATTAAAATATGTACCTGAAGCACCTGTCATATTAATCTCTAATCCTGGTAATTGCTTAATTTGGTTCTCAATATAAGATATGACTTTAAAAAACTCAGAACTTAGTTCAGGGGTCACAATGTCTACTAGATGTGCTCTTTCGTTAATCCATATTTAGAAAAAAATTGGAATGGTCTTATATGTCTATACTGCAAGAAAATCCTCTTGTCTGATTACATATCAACCCACGAACCATAGGGCCTTCTCACTTTCTGCCTCACACCCTTTTTGTCTTAGCCAAGATCCTCAAAATTACCATCATAATGCTAGTTGAATATGTAAAATTGCCACTGCTTGACATCTGGATTCTATATGAAGAAGATAAAGATGTAGGAAAATGACGTTGAATTCATGTCAGAATTTACTGACAAGAGACCAAGGCAAAACAATAGAGGAGGTGTTTTACTATTGATACAATATGAACCTAATGTACTAGAACATGTCTCATTTGCAAAAAACAAGACCAGTAAGGATGAAACACCTAACTGGCTTCTAGCTTTGAACTGGTACTTGGTGGATCTCCTCTCAAGCGGCTGTTGGGTGTTGGCTATATCCCCCTATTTCCCATCAAAGTTCAAGGAACAATTAATCTGCAATACACTTTTAGAAATATGACAGTTATCATTTGAGGACTTGAGATAATATTAATTAGCTTCGAAGCTAGGAACAAAATGTATCTTGAGAAGGACAATGCACATGTTTTCCGGTCTGATTATATCTAGTGAATCAACTGGAACATCGCAGCACCTCCTGCAATAAATACTCTTCTGGATGTTTTCTTATTAGCATCCATCGGCAATCTGGAGGTATTAAAGTTCCCCTGACTCTTGCAGTGATCCTTGCCGCCTACTCCTTCTAATGAGGTCCTTCAAGTCGCCCAAGCCGTGAAAATGCTATATGAGGCTGATCAGTTCCGGTATACATGAAACTGTCTGATTGATAAACTGACTTTTGGGTGGATAGAGCACATACTCAGGGAGTTCAAACCTGACAAGAGCCTTGTACCGCTTTCTTTTTCTGCTCTCCTCGGATGTAGAGACAAACATGTTTTATGTAGAAGGCAGCACTTAATTTATGGATTCTTAGCTTTTATCAATCTCACTCTCAGAATCTTAATGAATTTGTGATGCATCCACACATACCCAACTGCATTTTGTATATGAGTGTTAAGCAGAGAGAGAAAACTTGTTACCAAGCAAGAGGAAGGGGATTTTGTAAACAGCAATGATAATGTAACTTTCTAAAATATTTTTCATAACCCAACATCATACAGAAAACAGACTTTAAACTTCCATTTCCCTATCCATAAAACTAACCTTAAACTTAAACTAAAGATAACTCTAATCGTATTCCTCAGAGTAACATTAAACCTGTAGCTAACCCTAAAATCAGTACTAACCCTCAAAACAACCCAAACGTGAAACTAAACCAAAGCGGAAAGCTAACCCTAAAGAAAACTAAGTGTAATGAAACCAACCCTTTCATCCTAAGAATAAGTATTACATGCAGCTAATTAATATCTCTAGCAAAATACATATACAGCACCATATGTAAATCCATAGTTAACTAGCATTAAGTAAAGCTGAATATCTCTAACAGCACACACATACAGTACCATATATAAAGCCGTAGTTAACTAACATTAAGTAATACTGAATATCACAAACAGTATGTACCTACAGCACTGTATGTAAAATCACAGTTAACTTAATTTGTTTGTTTATTTATTTTATTTTACCAGTACTGTTAGCCAACAGGGTGCTGGCGGAAATCGGGCTACTGTTGGCGGAAGGAGGAGAAGAGGGGGACAGCATGGCCGAAGGCTGAAAGAGAGGAGAAAGGCTAGGACTGTGGTAGTGAGGATCGGAACTTTGAATGTTGGCAGTATGACTGGTAACACGTACAGCACTATATGTAAAGCCATAGTTTACTAACATAAAGCTATACAGAATATCACAAACAGCACACACATCCAGCACTATATGTAAAGCCATAATTTACTAATATTAAGTAATAATGAATACCAGTAACAATACACACACAGAGCACCATATGTAAAGTCACAGTTAACTAACATTAAGTAATACTGAATATCACTAACAGCACATACATCCAGCACTATATGTAAAGTCATAGTTAATGAATATTTAAGTAATAACCAATGACGTGGTGTGGTATTTTGAAGATTTACCCACAGATAGCATGCTTTAATCACAAGGGCGAAACCTGAGTGATTAAATAAAGCCAATCATGGGTAAATTTCAATATACCACAACCACGGAGTAGGTTATTGCTAGTATACAATGACATTATTTAAGAAAAAAAAAAAATTTACTTTTCTTAAATAATGTCTTTGTATAATGGCACCGTACTGTCCTTCCACAGGTGGTGGTATCCTGCTGCCTTGTTCTGATGTACTGCGCATGCATATGGGACTTGTGTTCCCATGCATACCCAGTACATCAATGCTTTGAAAAGGAAGCAACGGAGAAAAGAAAGTCTCTGTTGCTCCGTTTTTGTTTTCTTTTTGTTTTTTTTTTTTTTTTATTAAAAAACACAGTTTCGGCTACTATAGGGGTAGGAGAGAGAGACAGAATGGAGGAAATGCAAATAAAATCAGGTATGTGTCTTTAGTATTAAATAACGTACCTGATTTTCTTTATATTTCTTCCATGCTGCCGCTCTCGTATGTCCAGAGTCCAGACTATAGATAATTTTTTACTTTTTGTTAAAAAAAAATAAATAAATAAAAGTTATAGAATATACAAACAGAAAGAAGTCTGGGTGACCGGACCTTTTTTTTGTTGGTATTGTCTGGGAATTACAACGGGCACGCTGGTTGGGCTGGCCAATCAGCGTGCTCATTTTCGAATATTAAGGGACAGTCATTGTATAATAAAAATAATGAATAGCAGTAACAACACACACACAGAGCACCATATGTCAAATTATAGTTAACTAATATTAAGTAATACTTTATATCACTAATTGTACACACATAGAGCACCAAATGTTAAGCCACAGATAACTAACATAAAGTAATACTGAATATCACCAACACACACACACATACAGCTCCATATGTAATGCCATAGTTAACTAGTATTAAGTGATAGTGAATATCAGTTACAACACACACAGACACACACACACACACACACACACACACACACATGTGCGCGCACACACACGGATGCAAACATGTACACACAGTCATATAGCACCATCTGAAAAGTGAAAGTTAACTAACATTAAGTGATACTGAATATCAGTTACTGAAAACACACACATACACATACACACACACACACACACACACACACACACACACACACACACACACACACACACACACACACACACACACACACACACACACACACACACACACACACACACACACACACCATCATATGAAAAGCCATAAGTAACTAATATTAAGTGATACTGAATATCAGTTACAACACACACACACACACACACACGCACACACATACATTCAGCACCATATGAAAAGCCATATTTAACTAATATTAAATGATACTGCATATCAGTTACAGCACACATACACATACACACACAAACACACACACACACACACACACACACACACACACACACACACACACACACACACACACACACACACACACACACACACACACACACACACACACACACACACACACTACCATATGAAAAGCCATGGTTAACTAATATTAAGTGTTACTGAATATCAGTTACAGCACACACACACACACACACACACACACACACACACACACACACACACACACACACACACACACACACACACACACACACAGCTCCATATGTAAAGCCATAGTTAACTAATATTAAGTTATACTGAATATCAGTTACAGCACACACACATACAGCACCATATGCACACATGGTTAACTAACATGACGTACTTCTGAATATCATTGAAAGCAAACATACACACGTTGTGGTATATAGCACTTCTAGCCGCCTTTACACATCCTTGCATTCAAAAACATTTTTTGAAAAGTCAGCGTAAAATGTATATGTTTTGTGAACAGCAAAAGCTATTAAAACTTTCAATTAACATTATCATTAGGAAGTATTATTTTTGTGATAATAGCCAGTGCATTCATAGTCTTTCTATATATAGCGCAATATATTATACTGCATTCAAATCCAGAATTACATTGTTTTCTACACTTTCACAAATTGTCATAACTTGGAAATTGTGCAACCTAGACATATGTTGTTAGAACATTTTTATTAACCTGACATGGGCTTTCACATTGCAGCAAGAAATTCTTCTCTGAGTGAGTTATTGAATTATTTACAGACATTTGAAAGAATATGTTTAATTATGCGATTATCAATACAAATGACACTGAATATCTCTCCACTTGTGCAATATACAGTGCAAATATGACAGACAGTTTTTCTTCAAGACCATCTAATGTTACACCAGACAGTAGTTTATTAGACACTTGGCTTTTGAAGTATTAAGTAGATATGTAAATACTGCTTATACCATACAGTAGTTTATTAGACACGTGGCTTTTGAAGTATTAAGTAGATATGTAAATACTGCTTATACCATACAGTAGTTTATTAGACACATGGCTTTTGAAGTATTAAGTAGATATGTAAACACTGCTTATACCATACAGTAGTTTATTAGACACGTGGCTTTTGAAGTATTAAGTAGATTTGTAAACACTGCTTATACCATACAGTAGTTTATTAGACACGTGGCTTTTGAAGTATTAAGTAGATCTGTAAACACTGCTTATACCATACAGTAGTTTATTAGACACGTGGCTTTTGAAGTATTAAGTAGATTTGTAAACACTGCTTATACCATACAGTAGTTTATTAGACACGTGGCTTTTGAAGTATTAAGTAGATTTGTAAACACTGCTTATACCATACAGTAGTTTATTAGACACGTGGCTTTTGAAGTATTAAGTAGATTTGTAAACACTGCTTATACCATACAGTAGTTTATTAGACACGTGGCTTTTGAAGTATTAAGTAGATTTGTAAACACTGCTTATACCATACAGTAGTTTGCTAGACACGTGGCTTTTGAAGTATTAAGTAGATTTGTAAACACTGTTTATACCATACAGTAGTTTATTAGACACCTGGCTTTTGAAGTATTAAGTAGATTTGTAAACACTGCTTATACCATACAGTAATTTATTAGACACGTGGCTTTTGAAGTATTAAGTAGATTTGTAATCACTGCTTATACCATGCAGTTGTTTATTAGACACGTGGCTTTTGAAGTATTAAGTAGATTTGTAAACATTGCTTATTTTCATAATCACTAACAGACAGCTAGCAATCTCTAATACAGTCTGCTATAAATGGACATTGATAATCAATTGTCTTGCCTCCCACTATGGCATTTCACACCATTCTCCTCAATAGCATCTACACCTTTCAGTTATGAAAATATGAACATAAATATGAATATATGAATAATTAGTAGTAAATAGTGATTAACGTCTCTACTGCAAGAGATCCTTGATTAATAACCTTAGTGTAATTTTGTTAATCACTTTTAACCCTTTCTAATACTACCTATTAGCTGGTAATTCACTTAGTTAAAGAAGCCAGTCGCAAAAAATGTCTGGATGCTATAAGGTACTATGGAAGACAACTGGAAGTATACAAAAAAGGCACTATAGGCGTAAATGAGCATTTTGTTGAGTTCTAATCACCAACTAAAAAGAGGTGCAGAGCTTTAAGATAAATGTTGTGAATAGGGCACCCCCATGGTTTCCTCAATAAAGACCTGTAGTCAGCTTGGGAGCAGCCATAGGCACCAATAGTATGGTACCAGGAAATCTATGCCTGCTGTTCAGATAGGCAGAAATTTGTTTACAGCACAGAAGCAAGACATGAAAGAAATGTTTCCTGAGACATAAAGATTTTTTTCAGAGGTACCCAACAGAACAAACTTCATATGGCATCAAATTGAGACTGTACCAGAGGATAAGGTAAATCATAAACATTATAGGATCTAGAGTCCCAAAAAATATATCTGAAAGAGTGAACAAAATGCTTAAATGAGGAGTGATTGAGGAGACCGAAATGAATTGAACGATCTAGTTGAATGGTCTTTAAAGAAAATGGTTTCATAAGATTTTTAATAATTTCTTGAAATTGATAGCCATACTTGATAATTATCCAGTGTCCAGAAGGAATGAGATCAGAATTAAGTGTTTAATCGGGTCTACTTCTAAACACCGACACGACGATTCCCCGACACAAAACTCACTGACGCCAAATAACCGACAACACACAAACCCGACACAAACCCGACAACGCAAAACACCGAACACCAAAACACCGACACGGGCGTAAACAACACGCGACACTACATACCATACACACTAGCCCTGACCCAAACCCTAACCCTAAGGTCCGACACTATCGCACACTTCACCTACCTGCACCCTAACCCTAACTCACTTACACACTAGCCCAAGCTCCGACACTAACGCACACATCACCTACCTGCACCCTAACCTAACTCACTTACACACCCCTAGCCCAAGCTCCGACACTAACGCACACATCACCTACCTGCACCCTAACCCTAACTCACTTACACACCCCTAGCCCATGCTCCGACACTAACGTACACATCACCTACCTGCACCCTAACCCTAACTCACTTACCTGACCACTCCTACCTCCGTCACTGTCGCACACTTACCGGGTCGCGATCGCAGATTACCCTTGTCGGTCTTTCCACTGTCGGCGAATCACCCTGTCGGTATACGTACCTGTCGGTCATCTGGCGTCGGTGATTTCCGCATCGGGGAATCGGCGTTTCGGTCTTTTGAATGGGACCCGTTTAATCACATTACATTTGACAAGTGGTACTAGTAAGTTCTCCTTATTCCAGAAGCCAATGAGAAAACAGAATTTGCCATCCCTTAAGGTCTTTTCATTCTGCTGTGTTGTTCTTTGCACTTAATTGAGCTTGGTTAACTTTTCAGATATCCATGGATAAAATTCTGAAACTGCAACTTAGCTGCACATATTAATATTCTTTCAGCTTTTTCCAGTAAGTGGTCACCACAGCAGAATTCCAGTCTGCTAATGATTGGCAGTAGATATTTACAGTGCTGAGGTGCCAGCCCAATGCCCAGCCTTCAACAAAGGCACGCCCATTCACACATCTTTCAAATGCCACTCGACTGCAGGAAGGACATGCAGACTCCACACAGAAGGTGCTCTAGCCGAGAATTGAACAGGAGAACCTCTTGTTGTGAGGTGACAATGCTACCGCTGCACCACCATGGCTTTACATTAATTCAGAACACAAGACGTTGCAAATAGTCAAAGTGCAAGCTGTGATAGGCCCTTTAAGATAAGTGGGAGTTAGTGTTTATGTTGCAAAAAACAAGTTTGATATGACAGAAGCCAGCTGGTTAGGGTATGTTCTTTGAAAAGGATAATTACACCCTCCACCCAAAAATAAAGCTGCTAAGATCTGATATATACCTTGTACCAAATGACAAGCATTTTTAGGCACATCAGACCATTGCAGAAAGTTGCCTAATGTCACTACCACAGCCTATCCTCTGTAAGACCTTACAAAGTGTAAGGCCCCCTTCTAGCTAAGACAGACTTCAACAACAAATGATGATGTTAACTGACTGAAATCTATTTTGAGTTCAGAGCAAGTCCCCTGATTTCAATAAATCTTTTGCTGTATATAACAGTGTTGGGTTAGGAACTGTGTTATTTCAGGATGCAGGCAGTAAGGAGCACACAGACTGCTATGTAAGCAGGAAGTTGAGTAAGGCTGAAACAAGGTAATCTGTCATACAGCAGAGATGCCTTTTGATTTATGTGGGCCCTAACTTCCCTGTAATATTATTTATTGAGAAGCAGCTTCACACTGACAACTGGCCATCAACTCTGCAAAAGCAAATGGATGTCAATGTTGAGTAAGACCCGTGGGATTTATCCCTGTAGCCCTTTGTTTTATTGTTAAATATAGGTTGGACAAAAAATAATCAAATGTGGATAGATCCTTTTGGTCTCATAACCCATCTCATTTAGGACAGGACTAAGAGCTCTATGCTAAGATAGAGGGCATTGTGGCATGGTCACTTGTGTAAACACACTCATGTATTATGCATTATGACAGCATAATATTGCAAGTCTTGTTGTGCACAGACTATATAATATGGTAATGAAAGACTGTAACAGTGAGACAAATGTAAAACACATGCTGAGGTGTTGCTAAAAGAAAGGTCTGTAGCCTAAATAGGTAGAGATATCTGCTTATCTTGAAAAGGCATTTGCAAGGCCAAGAGCGGGGACTGTTAAATTAGATATACTATAAACAGAATAAACTGCAGACTTACATGTAAGTGCCAGAAGACTTGGATTTACCTGTGGATCACTGCTTTATCTATGGAATACCAGGAGCTTACCTTTGGGCTTACCAGAACTCCGAGTTGTAGAGACACTTGGTAGTTATAAGCAACTTATTTTGAGTTGTGGCATCAAGGAAAGGAAATACAAGGATGATTAGGTTCTTCTGACAGACTTTACAAAACTAAATTTAATCATAAGTTATCTGAATAGTGTACTACTTTTCTCAGGTGGAAATAACTTTGACGTAGCACACTCAGACTGTAAATAAATTGTACTTCCAGTCTGCACAATAGTGTCCAGTAATCATAACTTGTTGCTTGCACAGGTAACATGCACTATACGCACATACTATACATAGAATTGCACACAGTTTATGCAACAATGTTTACATCTATAGAATGGTATTTGCCAAACCAGAAGATATTCCCAATTCACTCTAATTCCAGAAGAAACTAAAAAAGCTAGTCAATGATGGAACAAAAATTCTGCCTTCCTTATCTGGCCAATATCTGGAAAACCTGACTTCCTCTCATAATCCAGCCAAGTGATAATGCCTACCATCTGGCTTCATTCTTACTGTATCAAAAACTCACAACAGATATGAGAATGATTTTCTGCTCAGGTGGTCAATGAACAGTTATTTGGGTTCTAATTTCCTTCACACAATGGACCACAATCACCTTTTAAAATGCATCAGAAGGCTGAACTGTCTGGTATGTTGGGATTTTTGTTTGTGTGAGACCCTCTGTGCTTTAATGGGGAGTTTCTCCTTTCCCTACACTTGTGTTGTAATTACTACATAAGACTAGGATTGAGGGGTGCCAAAGTGCATATTTATATCATTCTGGGGGTGGGCTACAGGGGAAATGTTCTTGCTCATCCTATCATTGTGCAATAGCTTTGCAAATGTTCTTGCACTGAATGCTTCTGCTTAACTCCATGGTGTTAACATATTTATATGACACATCAAGTCTGATTTTGCCTTTCCAGTTTGCATTACTTTATAGCTCACTTCCACCACTCCAAAGTGCTATTGCCGTGTTGCAAAGAATGTATTTTGGACAGAAAGAACTATCACTAACACATTTTCCTGTTTTAAATACCTAAGTCAGCCAGTGTTATTACACATCCCCTGTTGCTTACCTTGTGGTATTTGTATATGTTTCTTAACTTCTAGTAAGATAATGTTCAGCTTGTTTTGCAAATTATCAAGGTGTGGTATTACAGTTTTAAATGAGAGGAATCACCTCCTTGTATGTTCTCTTGGCTATGTCCAACAAGCCTTGGGAATGTCTACTACAGAGTAACTCACATGGGTTACTCATACTGAAACATGGGCATATCTAGAATATTATCCCAAACATAAATGGACTTCAGTAGTTAATGAGTATATGTTTGGAAACTTCTACTATAATCAAAGGTAACAGGAATTTTCTTGCTCTTGACTTATCATTGGCTTTTCATACTGGTACTGCTACAGCTTATTTCCCCCCACAGGACCTTACATGATGGCTCTACCTGTACCTAACTGGCAGTTTGTTCCAGGGGGATATGAGCTGGGCATTTTCAGGCTGAGACCCTATGGCTCATTCATTTCTGTGCAGAAATGTCAACTGGCCTTTCATTGCCAAAAAGAGTTAGGTAGGAAGGAATGAGCCAAGTTGCTGTTCCTGCAGGTGATTCATGAAACTGTATAAAAATCACTAGCAGATGGCCATAAGATCCAGCCACGAGTAGCAGAATTTAAATAAAAATATATTTGTGAGAGCACAAGCAATATTAACCACCTGATAATATATGCTAAATCAATATACATAACCTCTGCAGAAGTAAAAGTTGTCTGAATAATTTCACTTTAAAGAGAACTATTAATAATGCAGAAGATGCTGCTGGTAAACAATTTTACATCTAGAAATGCAGTGCCTGCTGCCCCTGAAGGGCAAATTGCCTAGGTTACATTAAAAACTGTTGTGCTGGTGATATTTTCATAACATTTCCTGAACTAGATCAGCTATGCAGTAGGGAATGGCTGACAAACAACAGCAGGTTCATAGCTACTAGGCATGCAGTCCTAGAGACCATGTAGGAGCCTAGTCTCAATTCTCCATTGCTCCAAACAACTGTCTCATTAAGTGACTTGCTCAATGTTGCAAACTATGTAAATGAAGGTGGAAACATTCAAACACAGCATCTTTGCCACAAAAATCAGCTCATTAGCAAGTCAGAGGTTTAGTCGTCTCTGCTAACTGGCAGCACAGCTTTAACTAAATGGTGGAATTAGTTACAATCCAATGTTATATTAAAAACATCACCACAATAATATGTTAATATCAGATGGTTCTGTCCAGCAATCCATATAATGCACACTATATGACCTTTCAAATGTCAACCACTTTGCAGTTGCTGGAGACTATAAAGAAGCTACTGCAAAACTATATTACTAAAAATGCAACATTTAGACCATAGTTCACAATCCAGGACTATTCATGAATGAATTCATTCTTTACTACAATGAACAAAGCAAAACAATTAAAGGTATTATAAAACTACAGCAGCTTTTGTACAACAACCTTCACATCTTGCAAAAATCTGAAATATTACTGCATACAGCATACTATGGGGAGGTTTA
>NC_056745.1:1236605485-1236782985 GCF_019279795.1 Protopterus annectens
GTGATAACAAAGCTTATGTGCTCATAACAAAACTATATTTACCTAAGATATTTTATTCTGGTAGCATAATAAATTGCAAAGATGTCACTGCATACTTTGAATGCAGATAATGATTCTAATTGCTAGGTTTTATACTAAAGCAAGTTTATTAATTTTGTGAATTCAGGGACTCTGAAGTTTCCTCATTTATTTTATAATACATTCACAGCTACTGACATTGTATTAGCATAATCACTTTTAGTTTAAAGTCCAATGGAAGATTATTAAACATAAGGAAAACCTCTGATATGGAGCTATTTTTTGTTCATTTGCAGCTGACCATCAGCTGTTCCTGGTATCTTTCATCAATCATAGGGACTACTGAAACATGCCGCCTCCCATGAATTTGTTCAAACATTGTTTGGGCCCAGCAGATAGATCAATGTGCCCCAGGGCAGCATCATATTGCTGAAGAAGTGGTTTTACCTTTAACTCACCTTGTTTGCACTCTCTCAGTAAAACTCTGAGGGTAGGGTATGCAATGTGTATTAACACTGGATAACTCCTCACTTGTTCAAGAGGCTGATGTCAACAGGATGTCTTGCCAACACTATGGCAGCAACACATGGCTGTTTGCCCTGGTCTCCAGAAAGGAAATAAGGCCATGCATGTCTGTCATGAGTGTGTATGTGCCTCTGTCCTCACCCAGGTGGGCACTCCTATACTTCGTGCCTTGATGTCGTATGCCTGAGTCACTATTTGAATTTGGGTCACATTGGATGTAATAAAGACTTTTTCTCTATATGCTATCAGCTAACGTAAATGTTAGGAAAACATGAAGGCTTCTGTCTGCCTAAAATATTCAGAGCTGAGGTGTTTTATTTATTTTATTATTTTGTTAGTATTTCAGCCTACCATTTATTTTATTTATTTATTTTATTTTATTTTACATTTGATTACAGGCATAGCCTGACTGGGACAACATGTCCATTTTCATCAGAGGCCCGGGGATAAAAGCTCCACAAAAAAAAAAAATCCAAAAGAACAAATATTTAAAAATACTTAGAAAAAGAGATTACAAATAGTATCATAAATGAGGCAGTTAGGTAAAAGATAAACAACTGTATATAGAGTATATCAAATAAAGATACAACTGGGATAAAGGTGCTAACATGGAAGGAAATATAAAATAACACAGAGTTATATTTACAGAAATGTTTGTAGGTTAGGAGAGTTCCCATTTGAGTGGGCACATATAACTTAATAGTAACAATAACACATAAATCAGCAGTGATGAATGTAACATAAATATACCAGCATGAAGTGTCTCTTTTTAGAAGTTACCCAGGAGCACTGTCTAGTTACACTGAGTTTTTTTAGAGTCACAGAGCCTATAAGAGGAGACTGAGGGAACCAACCTGAAGACTGTAAGAGTGAAGTTAGTGACTCATAGCTTAACCTGTGCTGAACTACAAGAAAATACCTTCTTTCTTTCTGTATTTTTTCTTTCTTTCTTTTTATGGCATTCTAAGAGGTTAATGGGCAGGTTGATGGGACTTTATAAAAGCATTGAAGTGAAAAGCAAAATCAGCAGGCATATTTTCAAAAGTTTATTAAAACTAGTATGAACTTCAGGAGAAACTGGCCATTTGTAAGTCAGAGAATACAGAAACAATGATAACAAAGGACCAAACCACTGCATTCAAACTCCAGATTATAAAAGGCACCATAAACAAAAGCTGTTCCAGTATGACAAAAATCTGCTAATTATTTTACATAGAGCTTGAACCACCCCATTACCATGTTCAGACCTTCACCTCACTGACAATCGTAGAAACACTGTAAAGGAAAACGGGTCATGCTTACCTCAGCTTCAGACCATGTAAGTTCCTCTATGTTGTAACCATAACAGTCTGCACCAAAATGGAACCATCCACTGGGACAGGAAAAGTAGAACAAACTAGGATTCTGAGCATTTTCAGTCATCAGTTCTTTGGGAACTGCAACAGAGAAAAAAAAAGGCTAACGAGACATAATCTTACCAAGAATAAAGAAACTTTCTGTAGTCGATCATGAGGAAGAAGAGTGATATGAAATGTGAATATATGCAGTAAATGCATAACGATCACTAAATGTCTAATATTCATGAGCTACAAAGAAGCACCAAAGTGTCCACAAGATAGGAGGTTGGTATAGTGGTTAAGATAGCCACCTTATAGGCACAAGGTGCAGGGTTTGATTCTCACATGAGGTGAATGGCCCACAAGGGCAACTAGCCTGCTACTAAGTTATGAGTTTTATTTAAACAAAATAATAGCTGGGGACATAAATATGCTAATAGTACACTATTTTAGAATATCCCAGCATTTGTATCAATGCTGTGAGATTGTTCTTTTGAAATTTACAAATTGCATTGCCATTCATAACAAACTAATGCAGAAGGAATATGCACCATAAAACACAAAAGGATTTGCATCCTAAAGCTGCTCTAGTATACAGTATTTTCTACTTCCCACTGTGTAAAGCTGATCTTGTTGCTACATTTCTATCATCTAGGCACTTTAACGTAAGATTGAATGAGATTCTGCATTAACCTGATCTCTGTTTTTCTTACATTCCAAAGATTTATAACAGCTTACTGTGCTTTGCGTGCCATTTAAGAAGTTATAATCAAAGTGCTTGGCAACTGTTGTCACTGACCAACACCACAGGAAACTCCTTCTACACAGTCTACCCTCTTGACTCAATTTTACCCTTCATCAGTGGATACAATTTACATAAAGAGACTTACAAGAATATCCAGTACAAATTATGTGTGTTTTATTCTAAGTAAAACACATGGGGAGGAATTTAATAAAATCTACATGGACTTATTTGCCACGTAGGCATAGTGGCATGGTGCTTACATGGAATTAAGCAGATGTGCAATCCAGTAAACGGAGCTAAGGGGTGTGCACGAGTGTGTGAACATGGAAGTGTCTGTGGCATCCAAATCACCTCATAAGCAGGGGAAATGCATACAAATAAGGTTGGTAGAGTGATCCAGTAGGCAGACAGTTGTGCAGATCCCCTGTTGGTATCCATAATGTGCACAGAAAAATTCCATGTACAGGATGCAAAAATGACAACAGGGGCTGTAAAAGTGTGACAGAAATAGCATATGGGATACAGATATGTGCAAAACTAATCACTGTGTGTCCAAAATCATACGTAAAATAATGTAAAATAATTTCTTTTAATACCCTGGGTATGTCTGCATGGTGCGCCACATTACACAAACATGCTGTTATGGAAAAAATATAAAAATATTGTAAAAAACAGAATTTGTGAGTATGTAACAGTAATACATTATAGGACCTATGAGGAGTATATACAATGTCAGACTGCTGTGGTTGCTAACGAGGCAGGGCCTGAAACCATGTAGTTTCCAGGTACTGTGCACAGATCTGTATGCAAATGACCTTGGGTTACTGAATAGCACAAATGGGTATCTGTGTTTGCAGATCCTATCCGTGTAGGCACAGAACCATGCTGGTGTCCACAGAAGAGGTAGCTAACATCAAAAGGGGATGTGTCCGCAACCTTTTTAAGCTCATTGGAGCTCAGCAGCACCTGTTTGTGTGCCACACCTCTGAACTGAGCAGAGGGGCATGTACATTGACTGCTAAGCTGTGTTTATGTCTGAGACATGTGTTTTATCATGTTTGCATGGTGCGCTGCCATGCTGAGCGTGACTTGCCATGGGGGTGTGTCTACTGACTGCTAAGCTTTGTTTATCTTTGCGGCATGAGTTTGAGTGGTTCGCTGAAATGCTCAGCAAGAACGGCTACCACAAAAAGAAAAAAATTGGCTGAGAAAGCTAATGATGTATTAACTACTGATGAGCCCTGTTCCACCTAAACTAGAGCCATTAAACCACTTAATGATGTACTTGGCAGGTAGAATGCATCATAGGTAGCCAACCACACAGGCTACACCTACAGCAGAGCACTATAAAGGTTGCATACACCCTACAATCTGATGTTTCCCCAATACTCTGCACCACTGGATTACAGACTTGGGAATTTTAACTGAGAGAATGCTAGGGGCTGCTGCAGGTGTGCTGCATATGTATGTGCTAGATGCTGAGGTCAATGTAGCTGCTGCTGATGCTGACCATATGCCTAAACTGAGAAGGAAAAAAGTCTTCAGCTCCAGTGAACCTACCAGGAGCTACATGAGCTGGCAATTGTAGAGCACTACAGGATGGACAGGGACATACTACAACAACTCACTGACCTCCGGCAACCTCAACTCAGACCCAGAGCCAACAGAGTGGAACCCATCTTAGTGGAAACAAAGGTATGTTTAGCCCTTAGGATATAGCTACAGGTAGTTTCCAAAGACCAACAGGAGACATGATGGGAGTCTCACTGGCATCTGCTTCCAGGGTACTCCACTAGTTCCTGGATGCCATGCTCCCCAGGCCAGTGAGCACATTTATTTTCCCCACAACCCTGAGGAGAGGGCAAGCAGTATGTGACTCTTCTACCATGTAGCACACTACCCTGAGTTAATGGGTGCCATAGATTGCACTCATGAACACATCAAGGCACCACCTGGTGAATAGGGTAGAATCTGCATTAATAGACTCAGGCAATATTCCAAGATGTCTTTTTTAATTTCCCCAAATCTTTTGGGTTTCTAATACTATTTCGTGATGGATTCCATTCTAAAGTCAAAGTATGACTGAAGTTCATGAAATTAGTATTGTTTCATTCTTTGATGTTAGCCAGAACTGCTCTTTGCAACATCTGCAATGTGCCCAGATCATAAAGGGTTACATGTATCGGTAGCATATCTAAGTATGACTGTAAATTCTTTTTTTATAAAACACATTCCTCCTAATACTATTGGAACTGTCTGGATATCCTTCTTCCACATTGCCCTTGTTTCTGCCTGCAAATCCTGGTATTTTATTACTTAGTGTCTCTATGTGTGTGGATGCTGCAGTGGTGGTGCTGCGGTAGTGTTGTTGCCTCACAGTAAAATGCTGTCTGTTTCGATTCTCAGCTAGAGCGTCTTCTGCGTGGAGACATGCATGAATGGGCGTACCTTCACTGAAGGTTGTGAGTCAGGGCTGGTAACTCGGCACATAAAAATCAACTACCAATTATTAGCAGACCGGAGTTCCGCTGTGGTGACCCCTAACCGGGAAAAGCCGAAAGACACAACAACAGTGTCTCTATGTATGTAAGACACTGTAGTCACTGGGTGTAGCAATTTCAGTGATCAATGCTACTTTTGTCTTCTTTTCATGGGCTACTATATCTGATTTTCTCGTATCTATTTTTTGAACTGTTGGTAATAGATGATCTCATGTGATATAAACTTCATTATTTTCTATAATGCTTTGTGGCTCATGTATCCAATGTTTTTTTTCAGCAAAATCTCCAATGCAACAGTCTTGCCACACTATTATGCCTTTCAGTGTACAGTCCTTCTCCCATTAGTATATCACAACCAGCAACAAGATTTGCAACTATTTCCAATTCTATTTTACAAAACTGCATTTGTCTGTTTCTCCCACATGTTCAACAAACTTTGTTAACGAACTTGTTCATAGTCCACTATCTTGGGCCGCCAATGTTAACCTTTTGTCTTTTGGTTTAAATTCATCTTTCCTTAACCATTCCTGCATTTGATCCTGATCAACACATGGTTTGTTCCAAGAGTTTTCTGTACTAGCAACTATTTTTATGCATTTTCCTTATTTCTTGCCCTCTCATCTGATCCTTCACCTTATATCCTTTCTTTTGTTTTTTGGTACATTCAATTGCTACCTGATTTTTATCTACTTCTGGTTTGATTTCCATTTCCACGTGACACCAATAAGCTTCTGCTAAAGTAAGCAGGGAAGTCATCTTAGACTTATTCTCCTCATGCTTTAAAACTTTCACTGTATTTGGTCTTGTGATGTTAGCAGATATGTATTCAGTTGTATAATTGCAGATCTATACATGTAGTCAGTTTCAAGGAGGCCCATACTTCCTTCAGAATGGGGAATATATAGTCTTGGTATAGACTGATTTTTATAAATCAGTATCTTCTAAATAGCATGAAACATGACCTATCAGGCTGTCTGGAATTGCTGTTCAACTGTAGCATAAACAGGCTTCATGCCTCAGTAATGGAGATCAGCAACAGTCATCCCTCTTCACAAAGATGGGCAATCTAAAGACCCTGGAAACTACAGACCTATAAGTCTCACTAGTCACAAATGCATAGCCATGGAAAGAATTACAATGGAAATGATCAATAATGACATAGGAAAACTCCAGACACTGGCCTCAACCCAATTTAGTTTCAACAAACGTAGATTATGTCTACTCAACCAGGTGGACTTCTTTCAGAAGGTCACCAAACCAATGGATGAGGGTAAAATGGTTCACACTGTCTACCTTGACCTAGGCAAGCCATTTGAAACAATACTACGCTTGGGTATTGTTGACAAACTCAAGAGGTTAGGTATATGCTCCTATTTCACCCAGTAGGTAGTCTGATGGCTTACCAGACAGGACCAGGAAGATAGAATTGGGGTGTCCATCTCTACAAAGGGGCCAGGCACAAGCAGAGTCATAGACTAGTCCTAGGCTAACTGCCCTTGTGGGCCATTTTAAGCCTAGCCAATTATCCCATGTGAGAATCAAACCCTGCACCTTGTGTCTGTAAGGTTAACCATTATGCCAAACTCCTTCTTTAAATGATGGTGGGAAGATTCAAACTCTGCACCCTTCTCAGAGAAATCGGTTCATTAACAAGTCAGAGCTTTAGTCCTCTGAGCTAACTGGGACCACTCCTTTCAGGTGTTTACTTCACTGAAGTCAAGGTCAATGCTAAATGCCTCTGGCTGACTAAATCTGCAGATACTTACAAATTAGTAGCAGTCATGGAATCTCGCACCAACAATAATGTTCTCCAAAAAGGGTTGACACAGACAAATAACTAGTGACACAGCCATGGACTAAAACTAAATGCCAATAAACATATAATAGTATCCTTCAGGAACTTATCCACCCCTAGTAACTATCATGATGATAATAAACTCTTTAAATTAACCCCATAGTCGGGGACATGGGGACACAAATAGACAGTAATCTTGCCTTTGAGCATCACATGTCAACAATAGTGACAAAATCATCCTGTGTTTTGCAACTAATACAAAAATCCATGACATCCTGGTTCACGGAGGTCATTGTTCAACTGTATTCAGCATTCATCATACTTATCATTGAGTACAGTGCCCCCCTTTAGTATGTACCTAACTAGGCACATCCAACAATTAGACTCTCCACAGAGGTTCCTTACTGAAAGAATATAGGGAGTAATTAACATGTCCTATGCAGACTGCCTCAAAAAACTATTACTGCATTTTATCTCCTAAAGGCTGTTGAGTGGCAATCTATTTGTTGCATACAAGATAGTGCCAGACTCCACCCTGTTGGACCTCCTGCATATCCAGAAAGCAAATGACACCAGAATTACCCATTCTAAAAACTTAAACCTTGCCTGTGACACAAATAAGACCTGCTGGAGAGGCGGGTTTGTAAACCGGAGACTACCCCCTCCCTGGAACAGGATCCCTATCCATGTTAATCAGAGCTCCTCCCCTAACCCCAAATAAGTGTAACTTAAAAAGAGCTACTTGCCTAGTGGGACTAACCTTATAATCAAAGGATAATTAGATAGGTAGATAGATAGATAGATAGATAGATAGATAGATAGATAGATAGATAGATAGATAAGTAAATAAATAATAACTTAGCTTGCTGCTGAACTCCCTCTATAACCCATGAAAGCAATTACATCTATCTACAGAAACTGAAATCACTCAGTATTAAACCCATACCATTTTTCTAGGTGATCTGAAGTATCCAACTATAAACTGGGAAACCTACACCACCATTAGGACACATGCATAGAAATTCATGAACTTTCTCAATATAAATGCCCTGGAAGAATTAATCAGACTACCCACTAGGGGGAGCAACATCTTGGATCTTGCCCTTACTAATATTGGAGCATAGGGTCATAGGATGATAGAAGGTCATTTCAAGCCTCGCCATTTTATCCCAATGTAAATATCTAGGATTTGAAGGCAGAAACACGTCAATACCCAGGATTGTATTTTGTAATGACTGCCCATGCTCAGGAGTGTTGTGGGCATGATCCCAATTAAGAATTTATGGTGCCCCATCTACTCATCCAATAAAGAAAGGGTACCTCCTAATGCTAAAGTACAGCTATCAGTAACAAGTAAAAACAGTATTCAAAATGAAACTCTGTACAACAATGGCCAATGAAGTAAAGTTCTCTTGGAGAATAGGTAGTGTGGTTAAATAATATAAAACTTAAAAGTGCAACATATATAGCAAAAACTTGCATACATTTCCAGTACTTAAATTAAATGCACTTACAAGATATTCACGCTGTGAATGCAGTTATACCATAGCGAAATGATGGCTCCAAAGTTTCCAGTCTTTCCAGTGATTACCACATTCTCATTTTGTTGTAAGTTGCATAGGGCTTGTCTTTTTTCATACGTAATGTTTCTATAATGTTTAGTAGTCCCAATCTCTACGATCTGAAGAAGATACCGAAAGCGCTTATCATTTGGAATACATAGGGACTGTTTTATTCTACATCAAGATTTTAACTTGACATGAAGATTTTAACTTTTCCTACAATAAAAGGATTTTAACTGCCATTAAAGCTAGAAGCTTTTATTTGATCTGTTAGTCTGGTTAAGCTGTTATCACAGTTCATCACAGTCACATAGCAGCTACTACATCTTCAGTGTGGATACTTTGTATATCAGACCAAAACGATTGGATACTTTGAAGCCATCATAAGACTGGAAACTTTGGAGCCATCATTTCACTATGGTATAACTGCATTCACAGCGTGAATATCTTGTAAGTGCATTTAATTTAAGTACTGGAAATGTATGCAAGTTTTTTGCTATATATGTTGCACTTTTAAGTTTTATATCATTTAGCCACACTACCTATTCTCCAAGAGAACTTTACTTCACTGGCCATTGTTGTACAGCGTTTCATTTTGAATACTGCATCTACTCATCCAGGTTCCTTTTGAACCGTGTCATATAGATGCTCTGTTTCATATGAATTGGTAGCCTATTCCAAAAATGGACAGTCGCTGGGAGACTAATCTGTCCCTCCAGTATATACTATTCAAGTCGCAGGCCATATTTAGGTTCCTGGATTGGGTTGCTCTAGACCCATTTGACTTACGGATGTGCAACAAATTCATTAGGTTTGGGTCTGAGATTGCTCTGTAAGTCAGGCATAAGCCAGGCATTATGCACAATTCCTTGTATATCTTTGTCACTTGTTAGGTCTGACCATAAAGGCCTCTCCTTCGAAATACAACTGAAACCAAAGCCCCCTTCCCTCCAGTGTACGTTTAGAAATTTCTCTAAGCCAAACTACCTACCACTAAGTGATATACTGAAAGCTTTATAGCCCCACTAAACCCAGTTAACTCCACTGAATATGTGCAAATGTACACCAGTACAATATACCACCATGTAAACAGCTGAATAGCTGCAGCTGTACTCTGTAGAAGTAAGTGCAGGACAAACCCCAGAAATTAATCCACATGGTAGAACCATAAAATCAACAAGTTTCACAATGGATGGAAGAGAATTTTGACCAAAAAGTAAGATGAATAATTCCCAGAATGACAGAGCCCTTGTCATATAAATAAAGAAGCAACTCAGGAGCTTAATAAAATCCAGCAAAGTCAAGTATGAAGCTAAAATAACCACCTGAGCCAAAAACAATCATAGATAATTTTTTAGTTATGTTTGTGATCTCAAAGCACAATGCAGCATTGCAATGAGCTGATTGTGAACAATATTACCTACAATGAGGCTGAACATAATAGTATACCTACTGGCTGACAAATTCAGCTCAAACATTACCCTGAACTCCCCTACATCGTTCCCACAAGATATACCTGAAACTGGCTCAACTTCAGCTATCATAAAAGACCTAGTCCTAAAAGTGCTTTCACAAGCTAAAAATACTGCACTGATGGGTTCTGACAATATTCCTGGATACACCTTAAATAGCATGAAGCATTATTTAGCCATCCACCAACAGTACTGTTGACCCTCAGCCTCCATACAGGTTTTGTACCATGCTAATGGAGAACACCTACATTCCCTTCATAAGAAAGTTCCTTCCCCCAAACCCAGGCAGTTACAGCCCTGTAAGTCTGACCAGCCTCATATACAAAGCCATGGAAAGATGTATTATGGAACAAATCAATCAAGACATAAGGAACCACCAAATACTGATCTGTCTCAGTTTGGATTCATCAACAGCAGGTCATGCTTGCGTATTCTGGTAGGCTTTTTTGAAAACATCACCAAAGCAATGGATGAAGGTAAGACGGTACACAAGCTAGGAGCAATTGTTGAATCTCTAATGTCTTAACCATCTAACAGGAAGGTTTGTCCTAAATAAATATCTGGTACTAGAATCATGGTCTGAAACTAAATGCCAAAAAATGTATTACTGTGTCCTTTGGGAAATCATCTACCCCAGGGAACTACAACATTGACAATACACCCATAAGGGCTGACCCAGTTATTTGGGGTTTGGGAACTTATGTGAGAAGTGACCTAACTTTTTATCAACATGTGCCCACTGTCATAAGAAAGTAATTTTATACTGTGCAGCTTATAAACAAAGGGGTTGTATGTAGATCTAGAGATGTCATTGTCCCCCTCTACTCAGTCCTCATTAGACCAATAATTCCTTTGGCATTTATCTGTCCATCACATGTAACAACTGGAATGACCATAGAGGTATCTTACTAAAAGGATACAAGGGCTAAACACAAGGACTGACTCAAAGTCCTGTTACTGTATACTGTATCCATCAGATTGCTAAGAGGTGACTTGTGTTTGTCATACAGGGCATCTCTGAACCAATACTGATAGGTCTACTGCACATCGACAAGTTAAATGGCATAAGTAATACTCAGTCCAAGGATCTAAACTCTTCTGCAGCATCAGCAGAATGGTTTGGAAGACAGGATACCACTGCTGTAGAGCATACTCACCTTCTAAGTAAAAGCAAAATTCATCCCTGTCTGTATTCAAGTGCAATTTGGATGTATGGATGAGTAATTGGAAGCTTACACCAGAACTACCCCCTGTACCATGAATGGACACAGGAAACTCCTAAATGCTTTATCCCATGTATGTGTATATAGATGGTCTATGGCATGATGCCAGTTATTCTCAGTAGGGTAAACATATAATTATTAACTATGGGATTGGTGAGACCAATGTAAAATCAAACAGGATTGGTTAATTCAGGCATCAAAATGGAAATTGGCTAGGCTTAAAATGGCTCACACGGGCAACTACAAGAGTACTTAACCTATGAACCTATGAGCATATAGAAAACCTAAACTACATATCTGAGTCTGCAGTAGGGAGCATACCAGTTTAAGTATGTTTTTTGTTGATGTTTAAACACTTAAATGCTACAAAAATTCAACACAATGTCAAATTATTTTGAAATATATCTTCTGCGTATCTTTCTAGCCAAGACAATTTAAGTACAGACAGTGCAACTTGCTGACAAAATTGTTCAATTAATAATAAATAAATAAACAAACAGACAAATAAACAAATAAATAAATAATATTAACCATAACTGAAATCCATGAAGCCCTGACTGTGACCCAGATGATCTATGATGGATTAGCTATTCAGGAGATGAAGGTGCCAGGGGTGGGGTAAGAAAGTGAGGCGTTTTTTTAGCTCACTCATTCCAGGAGGGATGGGAGGGATTTGTCAACGTGATATGGCACTCCCCTGGTGATGGAGACTGTTGTAACTGCTATTAAAATAATGCTTTAGAGGGTAGGGCTGGTGCTAACTGACATTACACGAGTTAAAGTGATCACATGAACAGCTTCATCCAGTGGACAATACAAGAGAATCCCTTTTAAGTACATAACAGTATATATGACACTGTAGAAAGTTTCCTTCCACATTTCTGTACCCTCTTCCCTACTTGCCTACTGCTGACATCAGCCCCAGCAGGTAGTACCTGGGTAACAAAGGAAGAGATTCAAAAAGCATGAATAGCAGATAGCTGAAAGGTATGCAATGGGGGGGGGGTTGATTTATCACATCATTGAAAAAAAATTCCTAAAACACAAATTGGTGAAAAGTTAAACAGTAATTTTTTTTTTGTAGGGGACAAGCCCTCCTGTTCCCTCATCCTCTGAACTTATATACAGGTGACATGGTCTCTCATACATAAAGAAGGAAAACATCCCCCCCCCAAAAAAAAAAAATCACTGCCAGCACATATATAGAAACTGTACCAACAGTGACATGGGAACCTGATGGCCAGAGAAGAGAAAATTAGTGACTTGTATAAAAGAACAATGTACACAGCTTGTTGTATTATGTTTCACGGTGTGATACAAATGAATCATTGTGAAATACCATTTTAATAATCAGCTTTACGTTGGTTAATTCAATGTAAAAACTGCAGCTAACTTTATAAAGCATTGATGTGTTTTGACTGTAGTATAAACTGTACTAAAAATCATTGTACATAGTGAGTGTTGGTTTAAGTGGTGGAGATGGCCAAAGTATCAACTGCCAAGAACCAAGAAGTGCAATCCTTTTTTTAGCTTCATTTGAACTTTCCCCATACAGAAAAGTAAAAGGCCTAAAACAGAATGAAAGAAAAACACACCAGACCAGGAAGACAACTTGAAAGTTTATAATCCTAAATGTATTCAGAATCTGAGCTAAAACTCTTCTACTCTAGTATGGTATATTTCATGAATAGTTGCAAAAACCCCAGACACTGTTGCACAGTTTTTTTTCTGTAACTCTCATTCTTTAACAAACAGCAGTCAGCAGTGACACAAAATAAAACTGAAATGAAGTCTGTATATGGTTTGTTTTGATAACCTCGTTCCTGCATAAATAAACAAGCAAGCAGGATAAAGTTCAGACTTCCTTAAATACCAGTTTGCATTTTATCATTCAGCTAGTTAAACCTTTTTCACTAGACTATCAGCTGTGTAGATTCTGGTAAGAAAGTGAAATACACAGGACTGTGCAGTTAAGGATACCAGTAGCAAACTAACAGTCATATATTCAAGAACAGTTTTCGTTTGCCTCAAAACACTTACCTCTTTTACTGTACCCACACGTTTTATTTTGTCCTCATGTATTGGGTATAGCCTTCCATGCCATCTGAGAGAACATAATGTATATATACTATTTAATACAATGCTTTAAACATTTCTTACAACTGGCTGTTATTTCTGGACTGGAAAAGCCAAGTGCATCCAATAATTCAGTTCTAGTTTGTTATTTCTAAAAAATTCCAGGCTTACCTGTACTAGCTACATACATCTGCCTGTGTTGTACATGGAAACCAAATATCATTATGTGGAAGTATAACTAGTATCATGGCAACAGGATGTGGTGTGAGCTGGTATGTGTCTCTCTCATGCAGAAGATGAATGAAAGTATCCCACAGATGGTCATAGGCAATATAAGACGGTTTAACTACAAAACCCTCATTGTTACATTCAATCAATACTTACCTGAAGCAGCAGAGAGTGAGGGAATTTCCTTCAAAACTGATCCAAGAAAAATTAGGCCAGCCGTATAAAAATGTAACATAAGTTCAGTGACACATTTCTTTATTTTTAAATGGAATATGTAATTAAACATAGTTCCTGCTAACAATTTTATCAAAACCACTGTTACAAGAATGTCCTCAAATCTGTTACTTCCTATACAGTGTGTGTTAACGTAGAACTCACATGACACTGTTTTAAAATGCCTGATTGTATAGGCCTTCTTGAAAATTTCTCAGGTTAATGTAACCAGGTTTAGTATATTAATCATTCTCATGTGAAGTCCAGAGACATACCTGATTGTCCACATTCTACTGATACCACACACCCATAACTTAAACTCCATTTTCTCTTTCTTTTAGGTTCTAGCCTTAGATTTACTTACCTCACCTGTGATGTTCTGTTAATATTGACTCAAAGTCTGTTATCAGTACCAAGAAAGACTGCATTCCCAGACACACTGCAACAGTTTTATCTTGATTCTAATGTCAGGAGCACATTTCAGTTTTGGGAGTCATGGTTACAAAATAAACAGTTGAATGAATACGTATGAGATGGAATTATGGTACAGTATGCCGCAACACTTAAACTTCAGGAAGGCCCACTGTAGTACACATTGTTGTTTTGCCTGCACTAAGGTGCAATTTATCTTCACTGTCCTCCACAAGTTGTTATAACTAGCAACAGAAAAAATTGTAATGAAGAAACAGGTTTCATAATACATTACTGAAGTACTATAGGACTGCACAGAAGCAGAGAAGTGGAAAAATTACATAAATAGAACAAGAGAACTGAGCATTTCAAGTATTGTAGTTATAACTTGCAATATGTTTATGTTTATATATAAATATATGTATATATATATATATATATATATATATATATATATATATATATATATATATATATATATATATATATATATATATATATATATATATATATATATACATACACACACACACACACACACACACACACACACACACACACACACACACACACACACACACACACACACACACGTAATAAATATTTATATCTATATCGATATCAATATCTATATGGGAATTGGCATGCAAATTACTAAAATAGACCGTTGTCATGTCTTATGCAAGATTCATGTCAAAACTCACTTTACATTCTTATTAAAAATATGAAATCAGAATTCAAGTTGGAACTGCTTGTTTAACTCATGGTTTATTAAATTAAAACAAAAATCAGCACTTTCACCCTTGTCAGAGCTTCATCAAATCAAAAAACCTATTTTAGTAATTCAAATGCCAATATCAAGAGCAGATGTTCATGTACAACTAGTTTACCTTTTTTGCAGATTTGTTCTTTTTTAAGGAAAGTATGTACTATGCTTAAGGCTAAAAAGCTACATTTCCTCAGTACTAGGTTACAAGAGAAAGATAAATAGACATAAATATGTTCATATTATTATGGAAAGCACTACTTTTCTTGAGCAGCACTGTTGTCGATATCTGTTTAGTTGGCACTATTTAGTCAACTGAACAAATGGTTGGCTAAACACCTATCAACAAAAGTAACATATTGTATGATTATCAGGGTTGAGGAGTCTGCCTTTTCTCCGAGAATTGTGCAATCTTCATAGGTTCATATGTAGGTACTAGGCTAATGGCCCTAGGGCCTATGCAAGCCTAGCCATAATGATTCCCTGGCTATTGCTTCCCACAAATATTTTCTTTCCTGGACCTTGTCTAGCAGGGCTACTGATGTGATCCCCGGGGTGAATTTCCTATCTCCCATCCAATCGTCAAGGTTCCTCTTGGAGAGGGCCATTGAGGTGCTCTGCCTGACATGTATGGGCAGCCTATTCCAGAGTATGAGGTGTCTCTGGGTCAGGAACCTATCCCTCCAGCATGTTCTATTTATCATGATGATAAGGTTAAGATCCCTGAAGTGTGTGGCTCGGAGGGATTGGGATTTCTTTAAATGTAGCATGTCCAACAAATCTGGGTTTGACATGGCCTTGTACGTTAGGCAGAGGTCGCCTCTGAGTAAGTGATATGTGACAGAGTATAGCTGGAGTTTCTTTAGATGGTCAGCATAAAGCATCTGCTTTAGGCCTGTGATTCTTTTTGTGAGGTATTTCTGCGGCCTTTCTAGTTGTTGCAGATGTCTTGTGAGGTACATAACAAATGGGGCATTGTATTCTATAATGGGTCTAATGAGGGATGAGTACAGAGGGACAATGACCTCCTTTCTTCTGGATGAAACACTTTCGGTGTTTAGTGTACTGCCACCTATGTGGTAGTTCACAGGTATGTTACCCTCTACTCATCACTCATTAGATCCATTATAGAGTACAACACCCCTTTTGGAATGTACCTCACAAGACATCTGCAGCAGCTGGAAAGGCCACAGAAGTACCTCACAAAGAGGATTACTGGACTCAAACAAATGCCCTACACTGACCGCCTCAAAAAACTCCAGCTTTACTCCGTAGCATATCGCCTACTCAGAGGTGATCTCTGCCAAATATATAAAGCTATGTCAAACCCAGAGCTGTTGGACATGCTACACCTAAAGAAATCCCAATCCCTCCGAGCTACACGCTCTAGGGACCTAAACCTTGTCACCACAATAATCAGGACATGCTGGAGGGATAGATTTCTATCCCAGAGACTTCCCATACTCTGGAACAGGCTACCCATCTATGTCAAGCAAAGTTCTTCATTAGCACTCTTCAAGAAAAATATTGATGAGTGGATGGGAAACAGGAAATACACCACGGGGATCACTTCTGTGTCTCTGCTCATCAGTGGCACAGGAAAATAACTTTCTTGGGTGGCGTTAGCCAGGGAACCTTGTTGGCTAGGCTTGCATAGGCCCTTGGGCCGATAGCCTAGTACCTACCTATGAACCTATGTGTTTTTTCCCAAAGGGGACAACTATACATTTTTTGGCATTTAGCTTGAGCCCATGGCTCTGGCACCAGGCATCTGTTTCAGTAAGGCCCTTTTGCAGTATAGCCACATCATTTGGGGATTCAGTAATGGCTCCCAGCTTGCAGTCATCTGCAAACTTTGTAAGCCAGAGTCCCTTAGGGTTGGCCTGTACTTCAGAGAAGTAGATGCCAAACAAGAGTGGTCCCAGGACAGAACCTTGCAGTACACCACTTGTCACTTGTCTGGAGCTGGATTTGTAGTCGGCTACTTTTACAGTGTGTGTTCTGTCAGTAAACCAGTTTGTAACCCATCGAGTGACATAGGGATTAATGCCAAGCTTAGTAAGTTTATCTATGATTCCAGAGTGGGGAATAGTGTCAAAAGCCTTGGAGAGGTCCACGTAGGCTGTGTGAATCACCTTGCCCTCATCCATGGCTCTGAAGACTGATTCGAAGAAATCAAGCAAGTTCTGGAGGCAAGAATGGCCCTTCATGAACCCAAACTGGGTGTGGTCCAGTGTTTGAAACTTGCCAATGTCTTTGTTTATCAGTTCCATGATAATACGTTTCGTGGCCTTGCAGATCAGGCTCGTTAGACTGATGGGATGGCAGTTTCTGGGATCCAAAGTGGATCCCCCTTGTGGAGTGGGATGACTGTAGCTGTGCATGACTCTGTGGCCATGATGCCTGAGGTGAGGCTATGATTAAACATGGCACATAGGTGAGATGCAAGTTCATTTTGTACTTCATGCAGTACACAGCCCGGGATGTCATCTGGTCCCATGGATGCCATATTCTTATCTTTGGAGAGTGCATTTTTTACCTGAGTGGAAATGGTTACTGGAATTTGGCATTCTTTAGTATTGAAATGGGCCCTTTAGGGGGTGAGAGGGGTTAAGTTGGCACTGTATCTATCTGCCAGGATATTGGCAATATCCTTGGTATCAGTATATCCACTACCATTCTGCTGTAGCTCAGAGCAGGTCTGAGTATTGCCATTTAAATTCTTGACATAGCTATAGAATGCCTTGTGGTTGTCTTTGGAATCTTTGGCAATTTTGTTTTCGTAACTAGCTTTGGAAGATTTTATGAGGGATCTCAGCTTTCTACTGAGGCTGGTGAGGGAGTTTTTTGAATCCTGGGTTCTTCCTCTTTTCTGCAACAGTTTCTTCCTTCTGTTGTACAGCTTGTTTATGGCAGGGGACCACCAGATTGGCTTCCTTTTTTCAGAGGGCAGCATCTTGGTTCTATTTGGGATGGCTCAGTCCATGCAAGAGTGAATGTGCTAGTACGGCACCTTAGTGTAGGATTCAGCAGTTGAACTTCCAGTTCCCATCTGCATGGGTGTCATGAAGTTTGTTACATCTGACTTGAGAAGCATGATGTTGGCTTTGGAGATGTTTTTTTACGGAGGTTTCCATAAAGGGGAGTGGGTTGGGGTGGGATGTGGATATCAAGGGTGATTAGCTTATGGTCTGATCTGACCAACAAGGGGGTGACCACTGGTGTGGAGCATCGATCTTGGAGTTAGAATATATAATTAGCAGGGTGTAAGGTGCAACCCCCTCATGGGGGGGGGGTGAAGGGGAGCTTCCCCCTGCAAAAAAATGTTTTTTTTTAATTCTCTTTAATGCTTTTGCATGCACTGAGACTGATCCCTAGTTGCATGCTTAGTAGCCTGTCGACATGCGTAATTTTGATCATTTGCTTGACACAAAAGAATCTGCCCAAGTCTGCTAATAATTTTTTTTCAGGTAGTTAAGAAAACCAAAACATTCTTTGTCTGTAGTATGTTTGATTTCCTTACCTATAAATTGGATTCTATAAAAAAGAACTGCAGCTGAAAAACAGATACAGAATCATAGGTCCTTTTTGTAGAATATTATGAGACAGAGTCCGAAATGTGCTGTGTTCTGGTGCTCATCACAATCACCGTATTCTTTCCTTTTCTATCTCAAAGTGCCTTCTCACAGAAAGTCAAAATAACAAAGATTACCAATAGCTCTGGTAAATCCACCTCACATCCAGGAACCCTGTGTATCACAAAAGGTGAGTCACAGGATGAACAAGTAAAAAAACAAAAACACAACAGAGATGCAGGTTGATAGTTGTCCCCGATGTTAAGCGAGAGGACTGACCTTAATGCTGTGGACTGCCATCTCCTCACATCTCTGTTGTGGTTCTCTCAGAAAGTTAAGACCAGTGCATTTAACAAAATATAGCTACATTTTTTCATGAGTCATCCATCCATGCATTCATCTATCCATTCATGAATGCATCCTTCCACCCTCCATCTGCCTCTCCACCCATCAAAACATATCCCTAAAATAGTTGCCCTATGGAAGTCACAGTAGTAGCAAAAAGAGCAGTGCAGAGTAAACACCAGGCATGCTCTGTAATACAGCCTTTCCACTGTGTGCTGAGTTTGCTCTGGTCATTTCTTAATGGGTTGTGTCTGGCACAACTGCCATAGGAGGTATTCAAATCTCACTCTTTCTAAGTGCAAAACCATGACAATTGACTCCTCTCAAACCAGGCAGCAAGGGCCTACTCCAAGATCTACCTGGATTCCAGAACTCCTCAATCTGTCATGCAAAACAAGCTTAGTAACTATGCAAGGAGCCTAGTTTCTGCATCTTGCATTTATGATCTCATCCTTTTTGTCACCACCATGGCTGTGGATTTTAAACAAATATGTCCTGTGTCTCAGTTCTTGATTTACAACAGCAGTTTATTATAATGTTTGCAGTATAGCTGCTGCTGCAGCCATCCACTGTTGGTATCCTGATCTTGGAAACATTTTATAAATGTTGCTCACTCCAAACAGACTTGTGAATAAGATCATGCATAAAAAATGAATTCCCCTTTCCTTACTGTATGTTGAAAATGAGGAAAAGCAACTCATATATACTACATTATTCTACTGAGAGATGAGAGTGTTGATTGCCTGCCTGCTTTGGCATGTAGTTTGAAAACTGTAGATGCAAAGTTAGAATTAATTTTGTTGATAATTGCTGACAAACAAACATAAAGTAATTAATATGAAACATAAGTTTTTTTACTGTTTCAAGTTAGTCTGAGGATCTGACATGTCTGAGTTTATTGGGAAATGGATCAATAGCATATGATTTATTATAAGTATTAACTGAAGAATAAGATTTGGAGGGCAGGACAATGCATGGGTCTTGTTTCAGCAACCAGTGCACAAAAGAGGTTCCAGTATCTGTTACATTACCTGCTTTGGAGAATTTTACATGAAACTGTATTCACAAAGTGTTTCTTTCTCCTCATAGAATGCAATATATATATCATGAGTAACAGCTATTCTTGCAGATGCAAATTAGCAGTCAAATCTGATCAACAGTACAATTTATGATACTGATCTGATAGCAGAATTTTAGACAAATGGTCAGTTTACTTCCTCAATAGTCCTATTCAGTGATCCACCTCCTTCATGTAGTAGTAAACATCAGTTCATTACTTCATAGGTTCATAGGTTATTACTATGCTAACAACCACTAGGTCCTTTACAAACTTAGTTGTACACTCCAAACCATTTGGGTCCTGAGCATCATTGGTGTCTAGGGGGGTAACTAAGGATTAGTAGGGGAATGTTAGTTGGGATAATACTTTCCTTATTGACAGCCTCTGTCCATAAGAGACGTGATCCAGACCAGAGATAATTTTAAAATTTCCCATCCGATTGTCAAGGTTTCATTTGAATAGTGTCAGTGATGAACTCTGTTTTACATGGATGGGGATTCTATTCCATAGCAAGGATCCTTTGGGACACATCTATCTATCTAGCATGTTTTGTTTATGAATCTAGTGTTTCTGGTGCTATTTGTTTTGCACATATGCAACAGATTCATATTGGCTGGGCAAGGCAAGATCACCTCTCAGCAATCTGTATGAGACTGTATACAGAGACAGAGCCTTTAGGTGATCAGTGTAGGACATGGTATACATCCCCTGAATTCTCTTTGTGAGGAAACCTTTGTGGGTGTTCCAATTGTTGCATGTGTCTGGTTAGATACATGCCATAGGGAGCATTGTATTCAATGATAGATCTGATAAGGGCTGAGTAGAATGGTACTATAACTTCCCTGGACCCAGATATCATACCTTTGCCTATAAGATGGGTGACACAGAATGATTTTCTTATTATCTTAGCTACATGTTAGTCAAAGATCAGATTACTATCTACATATGTTCCCAGATCCTTTCCTAATGGGTCAACACTTAAGGGCATTTTATTGATGAAATTATTAACTTGGGTTGACAATTTCAAAAAGGTCATTATAACACACTTTTAGGCCATGGCTTTGGCACCAGTCATCTGCCTGTGTTAAACCCACTTGCAAAAATGTTGGTGTCTTGGAGGAAATCTTTAATTGTTTCCAATTTACAGTCATCTGAAAACTTACTGAGCCAGAGGCCCTGAACATTAGCCTTGACTTCCAAGAAGTAGATGCCAAACAGGAGTGGGCTCAGCATGGATTCCTGTGGTACTTCACTGGAGGCTGGTCTTTTGATGGAGGTAGACCAACCAATTCTAACTTCCTGGGTCCTGTTAGTGAGCCATCTGGTAACCCAATGAGTTATGTAAGGACTTATGCCTAACTCAGACATCTTGTCAACAATGCCTGATTAGGGTATTGTATTGAATGCCATACCCAGGACAAGCTATGCAGTATACATTGTTTTACCCTGGACTATTGTCTTGGTGACTGAAAGAAGTCTACCAGATTAAGTATGACCTTCTGTTAACAAAGCCAAATTGGGATGTGTTCAGTGTCTGTAGGTTGCTAATGTCCTTGTTTATTATTTCTATGATAATTCTTTCCATGGCTTTGCATATTAGACTTCCTAGACTGATGGGTCTGTAGATCCCTAGATCGATTGACGGTCCATCCTTATGGAGGGGAATGACTGTTGTGGTCCTACGGTCACCTGGAATGTAGTCTATTTCAAGGCTGCAGTTGAATAGTGTCCCAAGTGGTCCTGATAAGCTATGTTTTAGAGTGTTCAGGAGGTAACTGGGGGTGTTGTTGGGACCCACATAGGTGGTGTTTGGCTTTAAAGAATGCTGCCAGCAATTGTTCCCTGCTGATAGCTGGAGAAAGTATGTTGGTGGGGATTTCACCTGCTAGAGCTGGAGGGGGTGGGGTGAGGTTTGAACTGAATTTATCAGCCAGCAGAGTCACTCTATCACCTTATCAGTGAAGGTGGTACCATTCAACACCAATTAAGTATACTGCAGAGGGTTCCCTCTAAGGTTCTGGACATAGCTGAAGAAGGCCTTCTAATTGTCCTTAGCCTCCAAGGTCATCCCAACCTTATAGATGGTCTTCATAGAATTAATTTAACCTATTCGTTAGATCCTACCTTATAGATGGTCTTGATGGACTTAATTTGACCTATTAGTTGGTACTTCTTTGGCACCTATTGCATGTTGTATGCAAAGCAATAACTTAAATAACTAAAACTGAAAAAAATCTATTTGCCTCCTTTCTCTGAACTCCTAAGTATAATCACTATTTTCTATGAAAATTAAAGTAATAGCAATACTAGGTGATCCAAAAGGATCTGGCTAACTGCTTGGCCTAAACTGTAATAAAGAGATACAATTATATGGTATATGTTTTTGTCTTCATTGGATATGTCACAGTAATTAAATTGAGGATATAACTCTTATCACAATTTACTTGAGTGCTTTGACACAGCTTGCATACAGTGAACATCGTATAGTTTAAATTTGGGCATAGCTGATAATTATTTGAAGATAATTCTAAAAGGCATACCAGTCTTGCTGACTTTTTGCTTGTAGAAATGGAGTTAAAATAAATTATATCACTGTGTCAATGGAACAGAAGTCTTTCCACAGTATAAAAATAACACAGATGTTTAAACGGTATGTGGTTATAACTGTGGCTGATTAGTTTTAGTTTCTCCATGTGTAGCTGTAAACCAGTCATCTTGATGCTTGGAGGTGAAGGAAAAGTTGTTCATTTAAATGAAAATTTGTAAGCTAAAGCCATATAAAACCACAGAAGAAACTTATCTGCAACCATTTGTTACACAGTTGATGTACAAGATTCCTAAAAAATGTTGGCTACATAATTTGTGAAAGTCAAGGAGAGGCTGATAAATTACTTCCCATAATACAATAGAATGCTATCTCTTAAAAGGAAATACATAGTGATATGAGGTCAGCATACAACTGGATATGAAATATCCCTTGAATTAATTATATTCACAAAACTATAAATTATTCATTAGATTTTGCTTATCCAAAAACTATGGATAGTGCTCAACACACACACACACACACACACACACACACACACACACACACACACACACACACACACACACACACACTCACGCGAGCGCATGCACACTTCTTTGCTGGCAGTGTTAGCTCTGCATTACTTTGTTCTGTGCATGGTTTTTACTCTTTGATTCTATTGTATGTCATTGCAGTACACTGATACTAAAGGGCACTAAAACACAGAAAAGATCCCATGGTTATTTTCTTTGTTGTTTTATTACAGAAATCAAGTTCTTCTGGCTGATTGCTGAAGTGGTTGAGTGGTGCTCCTGGATGCCTGCTTTGAACTTTTTTTCCCAGTTTTCCTCCACCTCTGCCCTCAGTTAGTTGTGTTGTCACCAGAATTGCCCATCTCATCCCTATCCCCATCTATTCTCTTAGCTACATCTCAGTTCTTTTGTTTTTCCTTTATTTTTGTTGTCTTTAAATCCCATGTTTTACATAGTATCCTTTGCTGTCCCAATCCATTTTTGTTTTTATTGTGAAAGACCCCTACACGATTCCATACCTATCTAATAAGACATTTAATTTCCAAATAATGACAAAGTTCATTTTTGCCATAGAAGTACCTTTAATTTGCATTTATTCTTCTTGAGATTTATTTGGGACTTTATTACACAACTGCCAAGGGCCATTAAGAAGTATGTACCTGAAGCACCTGTCATATTAATCTCTAATCCCTGGTGGCTTAATTTGGTTCAATATAAGATATGACTTTAAAAAACTCAGAACTTAAGTTCAGGGTCACAATGTCTACTAGATGTACTCTTTCGTGTCCATATTTAGAAAAAATTGGAATGGTCTTATATCTATACTGCAAGAAAATCCTCTTGTCTGATTATATCAACCTGAACCATAGGGCCTTCTCACTTTCTGCCTCACACCCTTTTGTCTTAGCCAAGATCCTCAAAATTACCATCCTTAATGCTAGTTGAATATGTGTAAAATTGCCACTGCTTGACATCTGGATTCTATATGAAGATAAAGATGTGGAAAATACCGTTGAATTCCATGTCAAATTTACTGACAAGAGACCAGGCAAAACAATAGAAGGAGGTGTTTTACTATTGATACAATATGAACCTAATGTATAGACATGTCTCATTTGCAAAAGCAAGACCAGTAAGGATGAAACACCTAACTGGCTTCTAGCTGAACTGGTACTTGGTGGAATCTCAAGCTATTGGGTGTTGGCTATATCCCCCTATTTCCCCATCAAAGTTCAAGGAACAATTAAATGCAATACACTTTGAAATGACAAGTTTATCATTTTGAGGGACTTGAATGTTAATTGGCTGAGCTAGAACAAAATGTATCTTGGAAGGACAATGCATGTTTTCAGTCTTGATTATATCTAGTGAATCAACTAGAACATGCGCTTCCTCCTGCAATAGTACTCTTCTGGATGTTTTCTTATTAGCATCCCATCGTAATCTGGAGGTATTAAAGTTCCCCCTGACTCTTGCAGTGATCACTTGCCTGTCTCTTCCATCTGGTCCTTCAAGTTGCCAAAACTTAAAGTAGTATATGTAGAGGGCTGATCAGTTCCAGTATACATAGAAACTGTCCTCATTGTTAAACTGGCTGACTTTAATTGAATGGAAACACATACTCAGGGAATTCAAACCTGACAAAGCCTTGTACCACTTTCTTTCTGCTCTCACTCAGATGTAGAATAAACATATTTTATGTAGAAAGGCAACCTTAATTTATGGATGTAGCTTTTATCATCCCTATATCAGAATCTTAATGAAAAATTTGTGATACATCCACACAACCATGCCAACTGCATTTGTATGATGTTAAGCAGAGAGAGAAAAACATTGCCAAGCAAAGAGGAAGGGAGTTTATGAAACAGCAATGTTAATTTGACATTTCTCATTGATTTATGGCATGTGTGCTGCTATACCTGGCAACAATTTGTCCAATGGTCAACAATGATATGTTAAATTACTTGGTTTTTAAGACCTGATTCTGGGGCAATCAATTTTATGACTTAACACCTTTTTGGGGGGGCCTTACACACTGATAAAAGTAATTTGTACAATGTGGGGTTCAAACCAATGTAAAAAAAAAGATAATACATACATTTCCACATAACTGTCTTTCCTCCTTTCCACAGAAGAAGTGTTTGCCAAGCATGGTCATTACTAATGTATACCTTAAAGAGTGTTTGGTGCTATACTTCAATTAATCATGTATGTGCGTGACTTGATAAGGTCCTGGCTTATGTACTCTTAGGTGTGATGCAGGATATACTGGAAATGTATATATGTGCATTACTTTTAGAGTAGATTTTTGAGTTCTGCTTCAGCCCACAAAATACATTCTGTTTTACAACTGTACTTATGTTATAGGAGGTATGTAGGTGACTGTCAGTAAACTATGAAGTCAATCCCACATCTGAAAATGCATTTCTAATTACAGAATCATCACTGTCAGGCTACACCAGTCGCACATAAAATAGATATGATATACCATGTGTATGCTCAATCATCCATCTATATATAGCTATTCTTATGCATAATTATCTTTATATTGTAATTTTTTTGTGAACAATTACAGTGGGGCACCCTTAATAAAACGTGTGTGCTGGATTCAAACACTAGATCTTCTGGAGCTTGGCTGTGAGCTTACAGCTGTTGCCACAAGGAAAGCTCGCTAGGAGTTCTATTTTTTACACCCCATACTGTCCAGAGTGCTGACAGCTGTGCATTGCCACTAAGCCTGTTTGTGCGAAGGAAGGCGAAACAAATAAAATACAAATTTTCTTAAGCAGTAAACCATGTTTGTGCACATGTGAGCAATGCACAAATGTAACATGCAATAGCAAATATATACTCTTTATGTTATTATTCATTATAATATTTCCTCAGAAAAAATAATTACTGTGGAACTTGAATCATGGTTTACCTATGTCATCTATTGTATACCTCAATGTCTTTACACCTTGTGCTACACACAGAGTTGGGTCACAGGTGTAATTTCTGCTGTCATTATCATTAAAGTTGCTGACACTATGCAGTGTCATTAAGGGTGTATGCATTTCTTAAGGCAACTGACATTAATTTTAAAATTTTTATACATTTAACCATGTTTACTAAGCCATGCACTGTGCAAATGTTCCAGGCAAAAACAAATTAAAAAAATGCTGGATTTAAACTATCAGAGGAATGAAATAACAAAACACAGTTGGAGTGTGTTTTCTCTCTTTACCACAGACACAACATTCCAACAGCAATCAAATCATGTGCATACAAGCAATTCACATTTCCTCAACAGTATTAACAGGACATGTACATTCTCAGTTGGTTGTACATGTGCGGTTAACATATTTAGTGCAATGACTAATCACACAACTATTTATGAATATGTTTGCACAAATTCAGCTCTGCCTTCTCATTGTATTGTGTTATTTCTTCCCTTATCACTAGTGTAATCTCAGTCATACAGACTGTTGTACATTTTGTATAATTTTCCTTAAAATGTGTGATAAAAATACATGACAGGAAGGAGAGAGTACGAGTTATGCTCGTGTTGTCTGTTTACTCAGAATGGTGTACACTTAGTGTAGGCATTAGTGAATCCCACGTTTTTCCATCACTGCTAAAAGGGAACGTGTTTCCTTTTCTCAAACATACTAAAAGAACAAACCAAAAAGGAAGGTCACGACTTAAAAAAACAACTTATAAAATACAACAAAAAACCAGGCTTAAATAGTGGGAAGTATACTTGCTGTGTTCAATTCAAGTCAGTCACAAAAGGTAACCAAATGTCAAGAAAAAGAAAGCTAACTGTAAAAAACCGCGCTACTTTGCGAACTCTTAATCCAATAAAGAGTCAAAATCACCATAGAGTGTTCATTCGAACCTACTCATCCACTAAATGTAAGAAAGCGTGAAAAAATAAAATCAAGCAAAATTAAAAAAAAAAGAAATAAAATGAAAAAAATAAACCTATTGTTTGTACAAATGTGTACAACGGGTTTAGCTGGATGCTGTGTGGGACGGCTGGCTACATAAAATATGGCCATGGTGGAAGCTAAATGACCAAAGTTGATCTTATCTCTTTATGTTGATGACAGATAAGAGACCATAGCTGCATAATGCGATTTTTCTTTAATAGGCTATTTAATGCCCTGACGTGAACGATTGTTGAAATACTATATTTAAACCTCCTTTTGTTATGTTATAAGTCTTTTTTATTATCAGGCTAACAGAGTGTAGTGAGCATTATTCTTTGTTTTTAAAAAAACAACTGTTTATTTTGGATAGTAAGCGCTTTCGTTCACTAAACATCCATGAACTTCTTCAGACATCCTTTTTGACATTCAAACCCATTTTAAATATACCTCTGCGATCATATGACCAATGTAACATCATGTGACTTCACTTACATCAATCTCCATAATAAGCCCCCCATTCTAACAAAACTTTTTTTTTTTTTTACTTTTCAAAAAGTTCAACCACAAGTTATAAAACAACTAACAAACATTAAACAAATTTACCCTCCTTTCTTTTGTCTTTACTAACATTTTATGGCAACCATAAAACATTGATAAAACATATATAATATATATTCATTAATAAATACACATTTAATCCAAAACTCCTTTCCTCATCTAAAAAGACTTTTCAATTTAAGTAGACAAGCTATGGAACACTGATCATTCAACCCTGGGTAGCAATAGATATTCAATGCAATTTGCCAAATTAATTCTTGTTTTTCAAGTTTTAAACCCATTAGGCCATCTCTCTGTCCCATTTCAACTTGTTCTAGAACTCTAAATTTAAACGTGTGACCCGGATTATTTTGAGCATGTTTCACTAAGGCATTAACCTCTTTCATTTTATTAATACAATAAAAAACATGTTCATAAATCTGTTCCTTCACCCTACGTTCGGTTCATCTGATATCATTCATTTTGCAATGGGGCAGGATTCACATTTAAACATCCCCGGGTGTCTACTCGCTCTCCTTTTTAACTTTTCAAGAATGGTTCTTAAGTTGACTCTTCAATTAAATTTCGGTAGTGAAGGGGCAGTTTGTAAGGGCAGCCAGGATGATAAATCTGGAAGCAGATTTTTTTGATAGAATGTACTAGCCTAAAGAAAATGTTTATGAAATGGGGTTACCCCTCACAGTTAATTGAAGAGTTTACTAAAGAAGTCCAGAGGAAAAGGGGAGAAGGTTATTTTAAACCTATCCTAAGTAAGGGGATGGGATAAAACCCAGATTTGAACAACCTCATCTAGATGGAATGGATAGGGGTGTTAAAATCAATTTTGGGTTGAGTTTTATTACATATTACACCTTGGACTCTACCCTTTAATGAGCATTTTAGTAAAGAACTGGTGTGTCCTGATGGAAGACACCAATGTTAGTGATAAATTTAACAGCTTGCTAAAGGTTGTTTATAGAAAGGGAGCCAACTTAAGAACCATTCTTGAAAAGGAAAAAAGGAGAGATAGTAGACACCTGGGGATGTTTAAATGTGAATCATGGCCCCTATTGCAAAATGATTGCTATTGGATGAGATTTTATAATAAGTAATAGAAAGTATGTTACACAAAGTAGGTATGATTGTAACACCAAAGGGGTGGTGTACTTGGCAAAATGCCAAGGATGTGAATGTTTTTATGTAGGTAAAACCAAATGTAGGGTGAGGGAATGGATTTATGAACATGTTTATTGTATTAATAAAATGAAAGAACCATCCTTTTTGTGCAACAATAATGCATACATAAATATTCCCGAAATAGCAATGATATGACATTTTTGATTTTTATATACATATTACAACCTTTGAGTTTAAACACTATGGTATTAATACACGTCTCTTCTTATATTTGATCTATTCACAGAATCCTCTTTTTTCCTTTCAACCTCTATCTTCCTTTGGAAAAAACTACCACCCCATTTAACTATAACCCTTGACAGTGCATGTACACTAATGTAACATGGAATGTAAATTGTAGCACCAACTCTATGTTAGTTGAAATATTTTGCAGACAGCTTAATTGTTATGGACATCAGCTGGGTGTAAAGACCCTGTGTTTTTAAAGTATACCCAAACAGTCTACTTATGCCGTGCTGATGATATCATAAGAAGGCTGAAACATGCATGTCCACAGTTAGTGGGGTTTGGCTTTATTGGCCTGAATGTTTCAACAAAGACTTAAAAAGAAAAAAGTAAAAAGTCATGGACATTCAGAAGACATATAGCTGAAACATTTGATGTCCTTACGAGGTCATTTGCATATATCCTTTTTTTTTTTTTATTTCTTATTTATTTTTTTTAATAAGGTGTGGTTAGTAGTAGGACCTCACAGAGATGGGCAAAAAGAGAAGGAAAACAATGAAGGAAACATGTTTTTGAAGGCACCAAAATGTGGCCAGGATTCAGAAAAATTAACACTTCCAGCACTATTTTAGTAATGCTCTACTTCCCAATTGTATGATGGTGATAGTCTGAGATTAAGACTCATAATAAAGCTGCATTGAGCAATATCTTATTAGGAGCTCATTATTATGTCACTGAATCAAACACTTCATTGTTAGACCTAACCATGCTAGTGTTCCCTCTGCTATCCCCGGCGCATTCAACCATACAGACAGACACACACACACACACAAACACACACACACACACACACACACACACACACACACACACACACACACACACACACACACACACACACACACACACACACACACACACACACACACACACACACACACACATGCACACACACACACACACACACACACACACACACACACACACACACACACACACACACACACACACACACACACACACACACACACACACACACACATGCAAACACACACACACACACACACACACACACACACACACACACACACACACACACACACACACACACACACACAGTTGACTTTCCAGTACTTAACCAGAGTAATATTAGCAGCCGCGATACTTCTAGTGAAAGGGTGTTTGCATTCAGAAGACAACGTCCACTTTTCCCCCTTCATTTCATGGCTAACTCTGTAGAGCTATACTCTGAATCGCTCTACCATACTATTTCATGGAGAGGGGACATGGCTAATTAGCAATAGCCATTGCCCTGGGCATTCACATTTTCATGCAACTTCACCAATGAGAATGCTGTCCATAGTACAGGTAGCCAAACTTGGTTTCTGAATTATAGGTGCATAACACACTGTGATAACCTGCAGAAAATATGTTAGACGTGTTAAAATTTTCTGAAACCCAGAAATTGTGTGTCTATAAATATTACATGTGCAACATCTTTGCAGGAACAAATAGAAGGAAATTAGCCCCCATTCAGTTCATTAACATCATGAGCGCTATTCAGATTAAGCAGGGTGTCATTTACAATTTTCTATGGGGCTGCATATGCAAGTCAGAATACAACAAGAGCCCCATTCATGAAAAAATAAGCAAATAAAAAAGTGATGGATTGTATTTCAAAAACTAGTGATGGCTTATATTATGCATCTGCTGGTGCAATGACTCTCAGTGTGTCAATGCACATTTCTGAAATAGTGACTTGAAATATTGAGCCACACTACAGGCAGGCTTAGGGCTCGGTAATGCACTGTAAAGTTATTGACAAACCATGTATGCCTTTGGCAAACTGTGCAGCAACTTGACTGTAATGCTGCTGTAGCGGTTCATAGGGTTTACTAGACTAATGATCACAAGGACCTTTTTAAGCCTAGCCATGCAGGTTCTGATATCCTTGATAGGTCTATGCAACAGCTTGGGAGATGATACATTTACAAGCAGGGACCTGGGAGTGAACCATTCACCGGTTGCCTGTGTCCACTAGAGACACAGGTGCCAAACCAGGGATGATCCTCCTGTTCCCCATCCAATTGCCCAAGCCACATTAGAATTAGGCTAGGGAGGAACTCTACCCTACATGGATGGGAAGCCTGTTCCATAGACAGGGTAGTCTCTGGGATACATGCCTGTCTCTCCAGAAGGTCCTATTTATATCACAGGCAATGTTTAAGTCTTTAGAATGGATAATTCTGGTGCTGTTTGTTTTGTGGACATGCAGGGGGTCCATCAAAATGGGGTCTGAGAATGCTCTGTATGCCAGGCATAGATCTCCCCTGAAAAGCCTGCAATAGATAGAATACAGGGAAAGGGCCTTGAGGTGGTCTGCACAGGATCTTCCACTCATGCCCCTCATTCTCCTAGTGTGGAACCTCTGTGGACACCCCAACTATTGGATATGTCTGGCCAGACACATACCAAAGGGGGTACCACACTGAATGACAGGTTTGATGAATGCAGAGTACAGTGGAGCAATGACTTCCCTGGACCCAGATGCCACACCCTTGTTCATAAGTTGCGCAACATAGAATGATTTCCTCACTACTATAGACACGTGATTGTCAAAGGCTTCATTACTATCCATGTGTGTCCCCAAGTCCCCTGACCACTGGGTCAGCTCTAATGGGTGTGCTGTCAACATGATAGTCACCAGGGGTTGATATCTTCCGAAAGGATACCATCATGCATTTCATGGCACCCAGCTGCAGTCCATGGCTTTGACACCAGCCATCCATCCATGTCACCCCCTCCTGGAGAACATTTGTATCAGTGTAGGATTTAATGATAGCTCCCAATTTGCTATTATCTGGAAATTTAGTCAGTCAGAGACCACTGACATTGGTCTTGACCTTTGAGGAACAAATGCCAAAAAGGAGAGGTCCAAGGACTGATCCCTGAGGACTCCACTTGTGACTGGCCTCTTTGTAGAGGTGGACTCCCCAATTCTAACTTCCTGGGTTCTGTCTGTGAGCCATTTGGCTATCCACTGGGTGTCCTCTGCAACTACAGCTAACAGCTTTGATTATTATGTAGTGGCCATAATATGTTATACTATATTCTAGTAACTGGCTGTTTGTTGAGCTTTTTGTAGAGCACTTGAGTTTCAGGTTGCAGGGGACAAAGGCTGACTTATTGAAGGATATCTTTGCTTAGCTGCATGGCAGCTCAGTGACTCACACTTACGCAACTAATTAATGAGCTATTTTATAACAGAAATGTCTTTCTGAATCACTAACCATTGCATAAAGGAGGCAAAGGAGCTTAACAAAAGGGTTCACCAAACTACTCCATCGGGTTTCTATGACTGTGTTCTATGGCTGTACTATGGTTGATTGTGCAGTCTCTTCTGCTGTACTTCTATTGCTACTCTAGTAAGGGCAGCCTCTCCAATTTTACCATACTCCAATCATTTCTATTCTATTCTATTCTATTCTATTCTAATCTTTGCATAGGTTTGTTTCTATTATATTCGACCTTTCTTAGTTTTGCAACTTCCTTCCTAGAACTAATTTTTTTCACTTTCTTCACAAAATCAATGACTTAAACCAAGCAAAAGATGGCCAAGCCCTTTAAGATTTTAGAAAAATATAATCAAAACCTAGTATAGCTGTATTACTGAGCAAGACATGAAACAGGGAAGAAGCAGTGCTTTTAGAGAAAAAAATAGTAAAAAGCATCACTGTCGAACATACCGCTGAACCTGCAGACAGTGAATATCTGGACAAAAAGATAGTAAAAAGCATCACTGTCAAACATACCTCTGAACCTGCAGACAGTGAAAATCTGGACAAAAAGATAGTAAAAAGCATCACTGTCAAACATACCTCTGAACCTGCAGACAGTGAATATCTGGACAAAAAGATAGTAAAAAGCATCACTGTCAAACATACCTCTGAACCTGCAGACAGTGAATATCTGGACAAAAAGATAGTAAAAAGCAACACTGTCAAACATACCGCTGAACCTGCAGACATTGAAAATTTTACTTGAAAAGTAAATAATTCCAGCCAAAAAAATGGATAATTAATTAGCATAACATTGCATACACAATTGCACAACCCTCCCACATCCTGAACTTAGAAACACAGGTGTAAAAAACTGAGAGTGACAAAATGAGACAAAATAGAAGCCTGTTTTACTGTGAGACAGGTGACATGACTACTGCAGAGTAATCACTGATATTTGCACTGTTGCATAGCTTCATTGTCAGTGCTATTTATATTTATATTTGTCTAAATATCTCAATAAACACTCACTCAGAAAGAAATTTCTTCTGTCCATGTAAAAGCTCAAATGTAACTGAACAAAAGTGATGGACTCCGTATGTATAGGCTGTAGTTTTTAAGCCACGAAAATGTGCTTTTAAAACTATACAGAAAATATAATTATGGGTTTGCATATATTGTAATGTATTACACTATTACCATAAAGACTGTGACTGCATTGTTTTTTGTTATAGCACAACAGTGCTTCTAAATAATCTCTTTTATTGGGATCCTACAGTACATGCAGTTTTAGTAGCAATCTACATTCCTAGATAGACTGTTTCTACCAGGAAAAGCACCAAATGAGCATGTGTGTATACACACATACACACAAACTGAAATAAGGCAGCAACACACTGACTGCGATATCCCCTCCATACCCACATACAGGATATTGTGAATCTGCTACACAGTCCTGTTCAGTTATAGATGCAATAAATACAATTTCAAGGATGTTTTCTGTATCTTTATTGTGGAAATGGATGCTGAGTAGCATTAGTGATAAATGTCAAGATGAAATATAGCTTTTCATATTAAATGTCCACTCCTGAGAGGTAGTCTTCTTAAAGCAATTCTGACACTGTAGTAAAGCAGGTAACTTCAGCTACAAGCAAATCCTGAAGTGGGAATGTCAGTTCAAATCATCAGCTTTAATAGACTAACTGGTGGTACTGCTGTAAACATTGGTTCTGCCCCAATGAGTTTGGTTTGATACCATTATCCTTCACTTCCACTTGTATTAGGATACTAAAAAAAACACCCCAGGAAGGACTGCCTCCTCTCTTGTTGTTTTTTGTTGTCTTTCGGCTTTTCCTGGTTAGGGGTCGCCACAGCGGAACTCCGGTCCAATAATGATTGGCAGTAGATTTTCACGAACGCCGAGGTGCCAGCTCGACGTCCAACCTTCAACGAAGGCACACCCATTTAGGCATGTCTTTCAAATGCCCACCCAACCGTGGGGAGGACATGCAGACTCCACACAGAGGGTACTCCCTGCACTCCAGCCAAGAATCGAACGGGAGAATCTCTTACTGTGAGGCAACAACGCTACCTCTCTTGCAATGCCTGAAAATATACACCCATGTGTGGTGTGTCATGTGAGTTTTCCTTGGTTACAAACAATGACCAGACTGTTGCTTTATATTTTTCATCTGATTGCCACAAAATGTGTGGTTTTCTGTCAAATCATTGCGGATTGAAGTAATTAAATAATGACAGAAGTTTGAGTTCCAGACTTTATATCCTTCAGAAAATGCATACTAATACATAATCTACTATTCTATCAACTTTCTAAAGTTTGTAAGAGCAATATTTGAAAGTTGTACTTGATTTTGGAGCTTTATCTCCTGATTATTTTTAGTTTTGTCCAAAATTCTTAGGTTAAGAAGTTAAGAGGTATATGTTTACAAGTGACACAACTAGTTTGGAGTCTACGTTTGTTGTTACAGGTTATAATAAACACGAATATTTGTGTGACAGTTACAATTAACTACAAATTTTGAATAGTAACACTTTTATAACAGATATTCACTTCTATGTAAAATAAAATTATATCTTAACATCACAGTCAAACACTGACATGTGCCACAATGAACATGGATCAGGACATTAGAATGCTGTCCCTGTACTTGGCAGTTACCGAAAAAAAAAATATTTAGCATTTAATTTCAGTTACATTAAACCTTTTCTCCTCCTCATATTTTTTTTCTCTTTATAATCCTTTATATCTTATTATAGTTGACCATGTGCCTTAAATATATATGATTGCAAAGTCATATCATGTGTAGCAACAGGGTTCCTATCAGGGGGAATAATACTCTGGAACAGGAAATTGGCTTCACACTATTTCAGTGTAACTATAGACAATAAATGTCTGACAGGAACAAAAAGCTGAAGAGGCAAGATAAAGAGGAAGTTGTGGTGTTGACATATCAGAGTTCTACATAAAATACAGAAGTTGTGGTTTTCCAGGTTTCATACAGTAAAAGTCAAGCTTTGACCATATAGTAAAAGGCCAGGATAAAAAAGAAAACAGCAATAATCCTGCTGAAATTCTCAAGCTTGTGTTTCTTGGTTGCACATTTTATACTGGCTCCTGCTAGCTCTGGTTTTCTAAACATAGATAAACATTTCAGGAAGCCACAAACCAAGTTCAAATCTTCAGCACCTGCCAGAATAACAGGATGCATCTGGTAGCATTCACTGAAAAAATGTATAGTGATAAGTATACCATACCCTCTTTCAATAATGATAAATATACCACACCGTATTTTGTAACTCCCCTCCACCCTTGTATAAAGTCTGTAATTATTACATACCTTCAACATCAGACCACAAATATCATTTTGCACTAGTATTATCACTTTCAGTTTTAGACAATAACACCAAGTGACTGGAGGATTGAAGAAGTTTTTGTAATCCTAGCTGTCAAACATTAGTTGATAGCCAAAACAAGGAGGGAGCCTCTTTGTACAGACTTACTTTACTTTACTAGAAATTTAGCCCTACTTACAGATTTATAACTAAAGAAAAAATGTACGCCAATGGCATTTCTCTCAGCCTGCATTCCCTGCCTCCCTCCAATGAGAATTGACCTTACCATTAACTGTTATGTTTTAAAATGCTTTAGTCATTTTAGCTCTTAGATTCTCTCTGAGCTATAAATACTGATGTTAACACATTGCATGTTGACAGTCATAATGCTTTATGATGTTCATTAGAAAGCAGACATCATGCCTTCTAGTGCACTTGATTCTATTATGGTTTAACTTTCTAGTCCTAGTCATGTCAGACATTCCACCCACTTGTCACACATTTTGGTGAAGAAAGGTTGAAACATCTGGAACTGACTTGCATAATTAAAAGAAAAACAGCTCAGAATACTTAGCTTGCTAGTAATAACATAACTTAAAGGACTAAGCAACTGGCTTAAAAATAATACAATTGCAGAAATATACCAGATACCACTAGTCAATATGGGTTTTACACTATAAGCAGTCAGTAACAGCAAATTTAGAATTGTCCCGTGTTACTGCCAAATCAGCAAAAATATCAAAATGAAATAATTTTGTTACACTGTAAGGACACTGACTAAGATTGCAATTGTTTGGATCACATAGTCTGGGTAGGGAAATATATCAGCATCTGCACTGCTATGTGATGTTGGTCGCATTCGTTTTAGTGTTGCAGTGTGTCTGTGTGTGCGTGTGTACGTGTGTGTGTGTGTGTGTGTGTGTGTGTGTGTGTGTGTGTGTGTGTGTGTGTGTGTGTGTGTGTGTGTGTGTGTGCGGGTTGCAAGCAGGCTTTAAGGGTACATTGTGTTGCTGAGATGATACAGAGTATTATAGCAAGATAAAGTAACAATGCCAGTAAAGTTCTCCCTTTGCTACACCATGTGATGTTAGAGTTAATGCAGTGTGAAGGTAAGGGGGAACCAAGTCTCCACACTGTGGTGAAGCCCTCCTGTAAAAGACTTTATTCTAGGTTGTAATTGTTATTTTTTGATGCAGCGGAATTTTATTTTTTTTTCATTTTTTTTAGATTATGGTGAAAGGTATTCTGGTGAACTAAACTCATTCTCTTTGGTATGTGTCCAATCATTCTCATGACTCAGACACTGCCTTCCTGTATATTTCATGGGTGATTTATCCCCAAAGTTAGAACCACGCAAACATATTTTTTCTTTCTTACTTACCTCACTAATTTTTACAACTTGTGCCTTTAAATGGCACTATGATTATGTTTCTCAGATGCAACACTTTGCATTTTACATTAATAAATTTCATTTACCACTGGTCAGCTATCCATTGGTGATAATTTGTTCAAATTTCTATTATGACTACTCCCATCATGCATTACTGCAACCACTTTCAAAGTATCAGCAAATAAGCTGATCCAATGTGCTTCCTGTGATATCAGCCACAAATCAACTGATGGGCATGGGACTCATATCCACTCACCGTTTTACTTCATTATTAGCTAATCTTTGTTGTGTTGTGGCCACACTTCATTTACTGATACCTTCTGCTTTCTATCTTCAGGCCATTGTTCTACAAATTTGGCCATTTCCCTAAATCCGCTCCCCTTTTATCTTTAACCTGTTCACTAGTCTTTTTGTGGTGCAGAATCTAACCTTTGTTCAAATCCAAATAAATGACATCACCTGATTTCCCCATCTTCTATATTGCCTTATCATAGTACTGAAGGACAAAAAATGTTAATAAGAGCAAAACACTGATCATTGTGGACCATTTCAGGCATAGCTCTGAATCATTGTTTGATTAAGTGATTTGTTCAGGGTCACACAGTAAGCGAATGGAAGCTGTGAGAATCAAACACAGAACATACTTCCGATTTATTTGTCAATGTTAGTTGGTGTCCCTTGCATTCTTAATAACAGATGATCATTAGGTCACTGAAAGGTCCATGAAGCTAAGATGGTTAAACATGCCTTAGTATCCATAAGCATGGGCATACCATTCATTTCTCTTGATCTGCTTGTGGGAGACACAGTTTGTCTAGGTCCCTTACAGTATCCCTGTCCACACTAGACATGGTCCAAAATCTGTTGATCAGTGAGTTAGTGATATATCAAGTATTGCCTGCACATCTTACAGTAGGTGAATAGGTTCATAGGTAGGTACTAGGCTATTGGCCCTAGGACCTATATAACCCTAGTCAAAAAGGTACCCTGGCTTTTGCCACCCAAGAAAGTTGTTTTATTGTGCCCCTGTCGAGCAGAGCCACAGAAGTGATCCCCGGGGTGAATTTCCTATTTCCCAACAAATCATCAAGATTTTTCTTGAAGAGTGCTAATGAGGAGCTTTGTTTAGATAGTTTGTTCCAGAGTATGGGAAGTCTCTGGGACAGGAATCTATCCCTTCAGCATGTTCTGTTTACTGTAGTGACAAGGTTTAGGTCCCTAGAGAGTGTAGCTCGGAGGGATTGGGATTTCTTTAAGTGGAGCATGTCCAACAGCTCTGGTTTTGACAAAGCTCTGTATATTAGGCAGAGATCACCTCTGAATAGGTGCTATGCAACAGAGTAAAGCTGGAGTTTTTTGAGATGGTCTGCATATGGCATAAGTCTGGGGCTGGTAATCCTCTTTGTGAGGTATTTCTGCAGCCTTTCCAGTTGTTGTAGATGTCTTATGAGGTACATACCAAAAGGGGCGTTGTACTCTATAATGGGTCTAGTGAGTGATGAGTAGAGGGGAACAATGACCTCTTTTTTCCTGAATAAGAAACCTTTTCTGATGAGGTGTGCCACGTAGAAGGATTTCCTGACTACTGTGGCGATGTAATTATCAAAGGAGAGACTACTGTCCACCTGTGTCCCAAGGTCTCTTATCACACTTTTGGTGTTAAGTATACTACCTCCTATGTTGTAGTTCATGGGTACAGAGTTTTTACCAAAGGGAATGAAAATGCATTTTTTGGCACTGAGCTTGAGGCCATGGCTTTGACACCAGACATCTGTCTTAGTGAGGCCCTTTTGTAGGATGTTCACATCATTAGGAGTTCGATTATGGCTCCTAGTTTGCAGTCATCTGCGAACTTCGTTAGCCAAAGACCTTCTGTGTTAGCCTGTACTTCAGAGAAGTAGATACCATACAGGAGAGGACCCAGGATTAAACCCTGTGGTACTCCACTTGTCACTGGCCTGAAGTCAGATTTGGAGGCTGTTACTTTCACAGTGTGGGTTCTGTCAGTGAGCCAGTTGGCAACCCATCTTGTGACAAAGGGATTTATAACTAGTTTAGCAAGTTTATCTATAATTCTAGAGTGGAGGATGGTGTTGAAAGCCTTGGTGAGATCTAGATAGGCTGTGTGAACCCCCTTACCCTCGTCTATGGCTTTGGTGACTGCTTCAAAGAAGTCTATCAGGTTTAGGAGACATGATCTGCCTTTTACAAACCCAAAGTAGGTGGGGTCCAGAGTTTGGAGATTACCATTGTCTTTGTTTATAAGTTCCATGATGATGCATTCCATGGCCTTGCAGACCAGGCTCTTCAGGCTAATGGGGAGGTAGTTCCCAGGGTCCGTGGTGGCTCTCCCTTTGTGGAGTGTGATAACTGTCACTGTGCGCTATTCAGTGGGCACAGAGCCTGAGATGAGGCTATGATTGAACATGGTACTTAGGTGGGGGTGCCAGTTCATTCTGTAGTTCATGTAGAATGCAGCCTGGGATGTTGTCAGGTCTCACGGATGCTGTGTTCTTGGCTTTGGAGAGTGTGGTTTTTACCTGTGCAGCTGTGAATACAGGAACTTTGCATTCTTCCGGTATATAGATGGGCCCTTTAGGGGGTGAGAGGTGAGTAAAATTAGCACTGAACCTATCTGTCAGGATGTTGGCAATATCAATTGGTTCTGTATATTTAGTGCCATTGTGCTGTAACTCCGGGAAGATCTGAGGGTTGCCATTGAAATTCTTGACATAGCGATAGAATGCTTTGTGGTTGTCTTTAGAATCAGTGGTGATTTTGTTTTTGTAACTAGTTTTGGAGGATTTTATGAGGGATCTCAGATTCTTACTTAGGCTGACCAGGGAGTTCCTCCAATCATGGGATTTTACTCTTTTATGCAACAATTTCTTTCTTCTGTTGTAGAGTTTGTTTATGATGGGACCACCAGATTGGCTTCCTTTTTTTGGAAGATCGCATCTTGGCTCGGTTAGGGATAGCACGATCCATGCACTCGTGTTAAGTGCTTATAAAGTGCATTTGTGTAGGATTCAACAGTCATACCTCTATTGTCCATCTGCATGGGTGTTGTTCATAGGTTCATAAGTTCATAGGTAGGTACTAGGCTATCAGCCCTGGGGCCTATACAAGCCCAGCCAAAAAGGTACCCTGGTTTTTGCCACCCAAGAAAATTATTTTCCTGTGCCACTGTCGAGCAGAGACACAGAGGTGATCCATGGGGTGAGTTTCCTATTTCCCATCCAATAATCAAGATTTTTCTTGAAGAGTGCTAATGAGGAGCTTTGTTTGCTATAGATAGGTAGTTTATTCCAGAGTATGGGAAGTCTCTCGGACAAGAAACTATCCCTCCGGCATATTCTGTTTATTGTGGTGACAAGGTTTAGGTCCATAGAGTGTGTAGCTCGGAGGGATTGGGATTTCATTAAGTGGAGCATGTCCAACAGCTCTGGGTTTGACATAGCTTTGTATGTTAAGCAGAGATCACCTCTGAGTAGGCGATATGCGACAGAGTAAAGCTGGAGTTTTTTGAGACAGTCTGCATAGGGCATCTGTTTGAGGCCTGTAATCCTCTTTGTGATGTATTTCTGCGGCCTTTCCAGTTGTAGATGTCTTGTGAGGTACATACCAAAAGAGGAGTTGTACTCTATAATGGGTCTAATGAGTGATGAGTAGAGGGGAACAATAACCTCTTTTTTTCTGGATGAGAAACCTTTTGTGATGAGGTGTGCCATGTAGAAGGATTTCCTAACTACTGTGGCAATGTGATTATCAAAGGAGAGACTACTGTCCACCTGTGTCCCAAGGTCTCTTATCACACTTTTGGTGTTAAATATACTACCTCCTATGTTGTAGTTCATGGGTACAGAGTTTTTACCAAAGGGGATGACAATGCACTTTTTGGCACTGAGCTTGAGGCCATGGCTTTGACACCAGGCATCTGTCTCAGTGAGGCCCTTTTGTAGGATGTCCACATCGTTAGGAGTTTTGATTAAGGCTCCTAGTTTGCAGTCATCTATGAACTTCATTAGCCAAAGACCTTCTGTGTTAGCATGTACTTCAGAGAAGTAGATACCAAACAGGAGAGGACCCAGGACTGAACCCTGTGGTACTCCACTTATCACTAGTCTGAAGTTGGATTTGGGGTCGGCTACTTTCACAATGTGGGTTCTGTCAGTGAGCCAATTGGCAACCCATCTTGTGACATAGGTACTTATACCTAGTTTAGTGAGTTTATCTATAATTCCAGAGTGGGGGATGGTATCAAAAGCCTTGGCAAGATCTAGGTAGGCTGTGTGAACCACCTTACCCTTGTCTACGGCTTTGGTGACTGCTTCAAAGAAGTCTATCAGGTTTAGGAGACATGATCTGCCTTTTACAAACCAGAACGGGGTGGGGTCTAGAGTTTGGAAATTACCAATGTCTTTGTTTATAATTTCCATGATGATACGTTCCATGGCCTTGCAGAACAGGCTCATCAGGCTAAGTGGCAGTAGTTCCCGGGGTCCGTGGTGGCTCCCCTCTTGTGGAGTGGGATAAGCGTCACTGTGCGCCATTCAGCAGGCACAAAGCCTGAGGTGAGTTCTATGATTGAACATGGTACTTAGGTGGGGTGCCAGTTCGTTCTATAGTTCATGTAGAACTCGGCCTGGGATGTTGTCTGGTCCCATGGATGCTGTGTTCTTGGCTTTGGAGAGTGTGGTTTTTACCTGTGCAGCCATGATTACAGGAACTTTGCATTCTTCCAGTATAGAGATGGGCTCTTTTTGGGGTGAGACAGGGGCAAAGTTAGCACTGAACCTATCTGCCAGGATGTTTGCAATATCAGTTGGGTCTGAATATTTAGTGCCATTGTGCTGTAACTCAGAGCAGATCGGAGTGTTGCCATTGAGATTCTTGACATAGCTATAGAATGCTTTGTGGTTGTCTTTAGAATCAGTGGCAATTTTGTTTTCATAACTAGCTTTGGTTGATTTTATCAGGGATTGCAGCTTCTTACTGAGGCTGACCAGGGAGCTCCTCCATTCATGGGATTTTACTCTCTTTTGCAACAGTTTCTTCCTTCTGTTGTACAGTTTGTTTATGGCAGGGGACCACCAGATTGGCTTCGTTCTTTTGGAGGATAGCATCTTGGTTCTGTTTGGTATAGCACGATCCATGCACTCATGTAAGTGCTTATAAAGTGCAATTGTGTAGGATTCAGTAGTCATAACTGTATTGTCCATCTGCATGGGTGTCATGAAGTTCACCACTTCTGTCTTAAGAAGCATGAAGTTGGTTTTGGAGAAATTCTTTACCATGGTTTCCTTAATGGGGGGGTGGGGGCAGGATCTGGATATCTAGGGTAATTAGCTTATAGTCAGATTGGCCCAATGAGGCCTTGGCTTCAGGTGTGGACCACTGGTCACTCATGTTGATAATGACTAGATCTAGGATATTGTTGCCCCTGGAGGGGGTGTGGATAAGTTGATCCAGGGCATTGGAGTTTATGAATTCCAGAAAGCATTGAGCGAAGGAGTTGGTACATGAGTAGTTTTCTCAGTTAATGGTGGGGTAGTTGAAATTGCCCATTATTAGGGTGTTGGGTTGAACCCTAATATTTTCCAGTGCATCAAGAAAAGAGAAGTGGGAATCCTGGGGCATGGTGGGTGATCTGTAGCAAGCTACAATTTGGATTGCAGTTTTGCCCAGAGTTAGTTGCACTTGGATAAACTCAGTGCATTATGCTAAGCAACTAGCCTGGAGGTATGGATATCCTTAATGAATATGGACACACCTCTGCCTTTGGTGTTCCGGTCCTGGTTACATGGCCAAAAAGTGTGGTATGAGTTATAGCCTGTTAGTGCAGGGGTGCTCTCTGGAGCCTTGAACCAGGTCTCAGTCACTGCACAGATATCAATGTTCTCCGTTTTTAAGGAGTACCTCTAGTGAGTGCATTTTGAGATTTAGACTTCTAGTATTGAGTAGCATCACCCTCAGTTTTTGCTTGCCTGTTTCTGTTATGGTGGTGAATTTGTCATTTGAACCTTGCCTAAAAAAGGCACTATAGGGGCGGCAAGAACCTTAGCCAGTATCCGGAATCCCAGGGATGACAGGTGCAGGCCATCTCTGGCAAAGCATCGTGGTCTGTCAACCATGTCATCTCAGGCAGACAGATACTGGATCCCTTTAGAATGGCACCAGAAGCTTAGCCAATTGTTGAAGTCAATCATTTTGTCCTTGTACTGCAGCATCATTCTGGGTGATGGCAGAATGCTACTCAGGGCTAGGGTCATACCTGCCTGGGCTACAAGATCGGAGAACTCTTCCATGTCTCATTTCATGTAGTCAAGGGAGGTATATCTCAGGCAGTTCACACCAACATGGACAATGACAGAATCATATTTGTACTTTTTGTGGAGTGACCTTACTGCATGGGTTATGTGGCGGATCCTAGCACCCAACAGACAGCTGACAGTAACCCTCTCCTTGTTTAGCCTGGTGAGTGGGGCATCATTGTGCCTGACTATAGAGGCACCTATGATTAGTGTGTTGGGTATGTTGTTTTGCCTTATTGGCTGTGGTTGAGTGGCACACTGAGTCTGAGGGCTGTGTATCATTTGGGTTGTGTTGGCGGGTGGAGGCTGCTTGCATTTCTGCTTTGGAGGTCTCTGTTGCTTGAGCAGATTATTATTGAGAGCCTCCACGAATGTCTTTGCATTTCTATGTGTGGATTTTGGTGGTGTAGATTTAGTGAGACTATGTGATGAGTCTGGTGTGGTGCAAGTGTTTACCTTTTCCTCTTGACTGTCAAGTTCAGGCCTGGCTGGAGAGAGCTTTACCTCCAGTTTGGCTAGATAAGTGCATCTCTTACAAGTTGTAGTGCTGGGTGGTAGGAGGAGAGGGTTGTCTGTGTACGAGGCAATTTCTACATTGCTCCAAGATGCCCAGATTCATCAGATAGACAGGACAGAACACTGGGAGCTGACCCTTGGACATGCCTGAATAAAAAAAAAATATTTTCCTCTAGATAAGTGAGGAAAGTGAGTACAAGAGCTGATTTTCCCTAAGCAACTGAGTAAAGTAAGTACCAAAACTGTTTTCCTCTATGTAATGAGGAAGGTTGAGTGCTGTAGTAATTAGTAGGTTATTTAGTGCTTACAAGTTCTGAACAAGTGCTGATCACGAATAAGCAAATTCAAGTGCTAAAACTAAGAATCTGTATCTGGACTAAACTAGTCACAGTAAAGGGGGGAATCATGTGCAAATACGGGCTTTTAAATCAGAAATTTGAGGGAGATGGTAAAACTGCCCAAACAGCCAATAACTACAATTTCTGGGCCAGAACCACTCCTTATGTGGTAGATAGGTTACCTAGTGCTTACCACTCCCACTGATAAGCTAGAAGGCTTCCCTCCAACACAGAAAGCTTGGGGCGGCTCAGAAGCTTACATACAGTCTTGGATACAGCAAATATGAATCTGGACTAGACTAGTTACAAAAAAGGTATTTTATATATATATATATATATATATATATATATATATATATATATATATATATATACAGAAAAGTAACTAAAACAGCAGTAAAAACAATTCAAATGCAGTGCAAGCTAGAAACCTTGAGTATATAGCAATGTTAGACCAAACAGTTTAAAAAATGCAATTAAATTAAAAATGACTAAAAACAAGTACAGAAGGAGTCTATTAGCTAGAATGAAGTAAAGAGATGGGACTGGGGGGAGTGTCCCAGATCAAATCTACAGTGGGAGCGGGCAACTGCAAAAGCCTCCAAATTTAAACAACAACTCAGGAATAGGGAGAGTGGGTATGGGATAACCAACACCTTCAGCAGAGATCTGAAAAACTATACAGTGAAGCAAAAATAACAGTGCACAACTCTGAAGTCAGTCAGCCACTCTGTCTTGAGAAGAGTGAAGTTTGCTTTGGAGAATTTTTTTTACGGTGGTATCCCTAATGGTGGAAAGGGGCAGGATGTGAATGTCTAGGGTGATTAGCTTGTGGTCAGATCTGACCAATGAGGAATTGATCTCTAGTGTGGAACACCGGTCGGCCATGTTGGTAATGACCAGGTCTAGGATATTGCTGTCCCTGGTGGGGGTGTGGATAAGTTGATCCACGGCATTGGAATTTATGAATTCCATAAAACATTGAGCAAAAGAGTTGGTACATGGGTACTTTTCCCAGTTAATAGTGGGGTAGTTGAAGTCACCCATTATTAGTGTGTTGGATTGTACCCTAATATTTTCCAGTGTATCAAGAAATGAGGGGTGGGAATCCTGGGGCATGGTGGGGGATCTGTATCAAGCTGCAATTTGGATTGCAGTCTTGCCCAAAGTTAGTTGCACTTGGATAATCTCGGATGCATTATGCTGAGCAACTAGCCTGGAGGTGTGGATATCCTTAATGAATATGGACACGCCTCCACCTTTAGTGTTTCGGTCCAGGTAAGGTGGCTGAAAGGTATAGTATGAATTATAGCCTTGTAATGTAGGGGTGCTCTCTGGAGCCTTGAACCAGGTCTCTGTCACTGCACAGATATCGATGTTCTCCATTTTAAAGAGTGATTCAAGTAAGTGCATTTTAAGGTTTGGACTTCTAACATTGAGTAGCATTACCCTCAGATTTTGCTTGCTTGTACCTATTATGGTGGTGAAGTTGTCATTTGAACCTTGCCTAAAAATGGCACTATAGGGGTGGCAAGAGCCTTAACTGGTATCTGGAATCCCAAGGGCGACAGGTGCAGGCCATCTCTGGCAAAGCATCGTGATCTGTCGATCATGTCATCCCAGGTCAACAGATACTGGATTTCCTTAGAATGACACCAGAAGCTTAGTTAATTGTTGAAGTCAATCATTTTGTCCTTGTACTGTGGTATCATTCTGGGTGATGGCAGGATGCTACTCAGGACTAGGGTCATACCTGGCTGCCTGGGCTACAAGTTCGGAGAGTTCCTCCATGTCTTTTTTCATGTAGTCCAGGGAGGTACGTCTCATGTCATTCACACCAACATGGACAATGACAGAGTCATATTTGTATTAGTTGTGGAGTGAACTGAGTGCATGCGTTATGTGGTGGATCCTGGCACCTGACAGGCAGCTGATAGTAACTTTCTCTTTGTTTAGCCTGGTGAGTGGAACATCAGTATTCCTGACTATAGAGTCACCTATGACTAGAGTGTTGGGTACGTTGTTATGTCTTATGAGCTGTGGTTGAGTGGCACACTGAGTTTGTGGCTATGTGTCATTTGGGTTGTGTTGGGGATGGAAGTTGCTTGCGTTTCTGCTTTGGAGGTCTCTGTTGCTTGAGCAGATTTTTATTGAGAGCCTCCATGAATGTAGTTGTGTGTTTTGTTTTTCTATGTGTGTGCTTTGGTGGTGTAGGTTTTGAGGGACTATGTGATGAGTGTGGTGTGATGCAAGTGTTTACCTTCTCCTCTTGACTGTCTAGTCTGGTTTTGAGTGAAGAGAGCTTTGCTTCCAGTTTGGCTATATAAGTGCATCTCTCACAGGTGCAGTGTTTGGTGGTAGGAGGAGAGGGTTGTCTGTGTACATGAGGCAATTGCTGCATTGCCCCAAGATGCCCAGATTCATCAGGTAGACAGGGGAAAACAAGGGAAGCTGACCCTTAGTCATGCCTGGATAGGTGCTTATTTATTAAGTACTAAAAACTGTTTTCCTGTAGACAAGTGGGGAAAGTTGAGTGTGCAGTAATTTGTAGCTTATTTAGCGCTTCCAAAGATTTCTGAACAAGTGAGCTCAAAGAAACAGATATGAGTGCTAAAGCTAAAAAAACTGACTAGTTTTAAGGGAAAATTTGAAGAGCAGACTTTATGGCGCTGAGAATAGTTTAACCCTAGCTAAGCGGCGATGCATAAAGTGCATTTTTTTTTTGTTTAATATAACAGCAGTAAATGAGCAAACTGATTTAAACAAATTAACCAATTAACCAATAAAAAGCTAAAAACTGAGCCCTGTTCCAGCAGTCTTTGATCAGACAAGTTCTAACTGCACACTCCTGCCACTAGGGTGCAGGGGAACCTTCTCCAAAAACAGATGGCCTGGATTAGTGCTCAAGTTATACAAACAAAGCTAGATTCAGCATGTCTTAATCTAGTCTATGCTACAGCAAACAATGTGTACCAATTTCAGAAAGAAACAGTTCAAATAAGCAGGCACAATAAGCCTTTAACCAGAAACTCCCAGCTCGGAAGGGCAAAATCTAGCCTCTCCTCCCACAAGAGTGCAGACCACACCTTCTTAATGTAAAATAACCGGCCCAAAGCCTAAGTGCTTAAACCAGAACTAATAAACAACTGGTCTGAAGCCCAATTGCTTAAACCAAAGGCTTAGAATAACAGTTACAATTTAAGTAGTAAAGATGGTCTTGACATTCTACACTGTAGGTAGTGACTCAAATGACAATACTAGCTTTGTTTCACTCTTACACATCATGATTTTTGGTGTAAAAAGTCAGTATGAATCACATTGCAGTACTCTTGCCTTAAGCAGTTCTGAATCAATTTGCCATTTTGGCTGTCAGCACGGGTCTATCATATATATCTATGTCATAAGTTTGACTATGTAAATATCGAACACAAAAGTTTGAAAACTGAAAACTGAACACTCAGAACAGCGATTTTTTCCCAGGGAAAAAAAATTGCTGTTCTGGTACAAAATGTGAAAACACATGAACATTGCATACTGTTGCTAATGTGGGGGTTTTCACCCCCCACACCCCCAACGTGGGGGGCTGTGCCCCCCACACACCCCCTACTTAAATATACCAACTCTGAGATTACACCACAGTGAAGGAAATAGCAAAACCGCAGAAACAGCCCACTGAATTCTTTCCCTGGGAAAGAATTCAATGTTCTGCGGCTTCGCTATTGTTAGACTTCAAACTTCCCAGTTCGAAGTTTCAGCGTTTGGACATTTGTGCATTCAAACTTATGATATACACCCATCAACACTTACCTACACCATGAGAGTCAGTGACACGGAGTTCCTTGTTTCCATGTCCTTTTACACTCATTATCATGTGCTGCATACTGTCACACTTTGCCTCTTGTGTTACTACACTGTGTCACAGAATCACCACACACTGCATGGAGCTACTAAAACTAGTTATTATGCACAGCATGCTGGCATTTAATGATGTATGGTTTGCTCTTGATCTCAAACTTCTCTCTTTCAGTACCTAGAGACATCAGATGACTTTTTAGAAATTTGTTGTCGCTGAGTTCAGTGACTGTCTTGTCACTTATTTGTAGAACACCTATACAAAATATTGTTTATTTTTGCTTTTCCCCATTTTTCTTTCATTTACCCTTGAAGTTTTTTCTCTCCCCATGTTATTAATGCATAACTGGCCATTGATAAATAAATAAATAGATAGATAGATAGATAGATAGATAGATAGATAGATAGATAGATAGATAGATAGATAGATAGATAGATAGATAGATAGATAGATAGATAGATAGATAGATAAAGGCTTTTTAAGAAAAAGAAAATTGTAAATAAGACATCCAGGAGGGTCTAGAAGTTCAATAAGTGTCACTTCCAGCCTAAAGTGTTTTTAGGACTAATATTAGATTCCATGGAGCCAGTAACAAATTGTATACACTTTTCTTGTAACATATCTAAAATGTTTTTGGTTGTCTTCCTTGTAGAACACCATGAGGTTTTCCCACTCTTGCTCAAATCATTGCCACTTCACCTCATAATGTGGTTCTATATAGGATTCACTATGGGCTGCATGGAGAAAGGACAGCATATCTGGACAACTATGTCCCATATCAAGTTGGTATCCAGTTCCGCAGTCTGTCCTTTTCAATCTCTATGGCTTCAGCTGTAATAAATCAGAGTTTGGGTGACAAATGGTAATGACATTGGGGTGCTGTTACAGTGGATTAGAAGGGGGAGCCAGAAGACTAATCAAGCAGTGGTTTAAGTGCCCAGACTTTACTGCAGCATTATAATTACACGGATAACAGTGAAAAATGCTTCAAACCACTTCACTGTCCCTCATGATGCTCACAATTAAGTATAATTGCTTTACTAAGAGCCATTTAAAGGTTCAAAAGCTCATGCCAAGAAACAATGATATAATAAATCAATAATAACAATCATGCCCTCATTACTAATTCCTCTAAACATCTAATAAAAATGAATTAGTGGCAAATGGTGAAGCAGTCAGGAAACCACAAAACAAATCATGCTAAACCACTGTAATATCACTAATAATCACTAGATGGTGCCAAATACTAAATAATTTAATCACAAAGTAATTCTAAAATGTCAAAAGCTGTGAAAAAAAGGCATTTAAACTTCTAAGAAAATGTTTTAATTAAAATATTGACTGTGATAAATTAATCCAATAGTTTTCTGTTCTGATATCATATGTCTATGACCTCACATCTACTGTCCAGAACTATTACAAATTTGAACTTGCAATCCTGACCAGTGGCCACTCTTTTTGCATGCCTTTCAGCATGTTGCTTTAAGGCATGTACCTTTTCCAAGGTCCTTGCCTGGCAACCTGCAGTAAGCCATATCTCTCAATTTCTATGTATTAAAATTCATAGTTGGTTACTTAGTAATTTTGATGCTCTTAAATAAATAATTAAGCAAATCAATATATCTAGGTGGTGCATGAGTAAAACCGAGGGCAAAAATCATAGGTGTATGTATAAATCATAGAAACCGAGAGGTGTGCAGCAAGCAATGTCTGTTGCAGTTCAGGAAATATTTCATCTTATTAAAAGGTGGTTTGTTCAGCTTAGTTTCCCTTCACAGAAGTAGTACCATTCTGGAGTTTGTGCATTCATGGAAAAGAGGTTGAAGACTGGATGTATGCATCCTTCCACAGAACTCAGGATATATAATATCTTAAGGAGCAAATTTAACAACAGTATTTTAACAAGTTATGCCTCACAGTAAGACATTGTCCTGTTCGATTCTCAGCTAGAGTGTCTTCTGGTGGAGACATGCGTGAATGGGCGTACCTTTGTTGAAGGTTGTGCGTCAGGGCCGGCACCTCGGCACATAAAAATGTACTGCCAATCATTAGCAGACCAGAGTTCCACTGTGGCAACCCCTAACCTGGAAAAGCCGAAAGACACAAACAGTTGTTTAATGTTTGATTTTTTTATGGCAGATTTTTATATATATATATATATATATATATATATGTATATATATATATATATATATATATATATATATATATATATATATACACAATTTGTAATAGCCACAATAACATTCTTGTATCTTAAGCTTCCTTTATTTGTCTAATGTAATGGTCAATAGCTGTCACACACCCCACTATAGAACTATGTCCACATATTATGATGTACAATCAGTTACATAATAAAAGTTAACACCATGGTAGGAAGTTGGTAATGCATATTTTGTTAATGGTATGGGGAGCTACCTGGTCAAGAAGGAATAATCTGTTGACAAAGCTAGAACTCCCCCATCCACATGGATAAAACTGTGAATTATTGATGGTTCTACAGCAGTCTGCTATGTGTTTTACTTGTAAAATGTATTTTGGCTTCTCCCTTAAGGGTTGCCTCAGCAGATCACTGATGTTGAGTTACCAGGTCAGCATTCAACCTTCACAAAAGGCGTACACACACACACACACACACACACACACACACACACACACACACACACACACACACACACACACACACACACACACACACACACACACACACACACACACACACACACACACACACACACACACACACACACATATATGCAACTACTGCATGTCTTTAAAACTCATTCGACCACAGGGAGGACATGTAGACTCCACATAGAAGGTGCCCCAACTGAGAATCTGACTGGTGAGCCTCCTGCTGTTAGGAGACAATGCTAACTACTGCACCATGAAAGCCAACAATGTGTTTTACTAGTATGCACTGAATTTACTTATAAATGCCTTACCTTTATAATATAATACCACCGTATAATGTAGGCATAAGTGTATCTCTACTCCTTGCACTGATGGAGCTTAGGAGGGATGCCTTGATATATTGTACATGTGCATGCCCTTATATAGCGGCAAAACATTTACAGTTTATTGGTCAAATGCAGCAGCTGAAGCTATAAGCTAGGATTTTCACCTTTTATGATGCCCAAAGTGGATTTTTATTTCAGAAACATAAAATTCTACTGGACAGTCCAAACTGATGATCAGTGCCAAAGTAATACCTTAATATTATAGGATTTCAGTTGACTGTATTGTTTCATATCATACTAAGGTATTTCAGATACAGTTTTATGTAACAATTAGTAGAAAATTAAAACACACACACACACACACACACACACACACACATATATATATATATATATATATATATATATATATATATATATATATATATTGTTATATATAACCCAGCCACTGGGGATGCACAAGCCAGTGCATTTCTTTGTTCCGATCCCAGCCTGGATAAATGGGGTGGGTTGCGTCAGGAAGGGCATCCAGCATAAAACCTCTGCCAAAAATTACTGATGCGGAGAACTTTTCATAATTACATACCGGATCGGTTGAGGCCCGGGTTAACAACGACTGCCACCAGTACTGTTAGCCAACAGGGTGCTGCAGAAATTGGGCTACTGTTGATCGAAGAAGAAGAGGAGGGGGAAGGCATGCCCAAAGGCAGGAAGAGAGGAGGAAGGTTAGGAGTGTAGTACTGAGGGTAGGAACTTTGAATGTTGGCAGTATGACTGGTATAGGGAAAGAGCTAGCTGATATGATGGAGAGAAGGAATGTTGATATATTGTGCATGCAAGAAACCAGATGGAAGGGAAGTAAGGCCAAGTGTATAGGAGGTGGGTTCAAATTATTCTGTCATGGTGTGGATGGCAGAAGAAATGGGGTAGGGGTTATCCTAACAGAACAGTATGCCAAGAGTGTTTTGGAGGTGAAGAGAGTGTCTGATAGAGTGATGTTTATGAAGCTTGAAATTGATGGTGTAATGATGAATGTTGTTAGTGCATATGCTCCACAATTTGGGTGTACGATGGATGAGAAAGAAACATTTTGGAGTGAGTTGGATGAAGTGGTTGTGAGTGTACCCAAGGGTGAGAGACTAGTGATTGGAGCGGACTTCAATGGGCATGTTGGTGAAGTGAACAGAGGGGATGAGGAAGTGATGGGTAGGTATGATGTTAAGGAGAGGAATGCAGAAGGTCAGATAATTGTGGATTTTGCAAAAAGGATGGACATGGCTGTGGTGAATACGTATTTTAAGAAGAGGGAGGAGCATAGGGTGACATACAAGAGTGGAGGAAGATGCACACAGGTGGATTATATCCTATGTAGGAGGGCCAGTCTGAAGGAGATTGGAGACTGTAAAGTGGTGACTGAGGAAAGTGTAGTTAAGCAGCATAGAATGGTGGTCTGCAGAATGATGTTGGTGATCAAGAAGTGGAGGAGGAGTGTGAAAGCAGTGCCAAGGATTAAATACTGGAAGTTAAAAAAGAGTGATTGTGAGGTGGAGTTCAGGGAAGAGTTAAGACAGGCACTGGGAAGAAATGAAGAATTACCGAATAGCTGGGTAACTACAGCAGAGCTAGTAAGGGAGACTGCTAGGAAGGTGCTTGGTGTGACATCTGGACAGAGGACAAGGAGACATGGTGGTGGAATGAGGAAGTACAGGAGAGTATACAGAGGAAGAGGCTGGCGAAGAAGAAGTGGGATTGTCAAAGAGATGAAGAAAGTAGACATGAGTACAAGGAGATGAGGCGCATGGCAAAGAGAGAGATGGCGAAGGCTAAGGATAAGGCATATAGAGAGTTGTATGAGAGATTGGACACTAAAGAGGAAGAAAAGTACCTGTACCGATTGGCTAGACAGAGGGACAGAGCTGGGAAAGATGTGCAGCAGGTAAGGGGATAAAGGACAGTGAGGGAAATGTACTCACAAGTGATTAGAGTGTGTTGAGTAGATGGAAAGAGTACTTTGAAGGGCTGATGAATGAAGAGAATGCGAGAGAGAGAAGGTTGGATGATGTGGGGATAGTGAATCAGGAAGTGAAGCAGATTAGCAAGGAGGAAGTAAGGACAGCTATGAAGAGGATGAAGAATGGAAAGGCTGTTGGCTCAGATGACATGGCCCAGATGACATATACCAGTGGAAGCATGGAGGTGCTTAGGAGAAATGGCAGTGGAATTTTTAACTAGATTGTTTAATGAAATTTTGGAAAGTCAGAGGATGCCTGAGGAGTGGAGAAAAAGTGTTTTGGTATCTATCTTTAACAATAAGGGTGATGTGCAGAGCTGCAGTAACTACAGAGGGATAAAATTGATCAGTCACAGCTTGAAGTTATGGGAAAGAGTAGTGGATGCTAGGTTAAGAAGGGATGTGATGATTAGTGATCAGCAGTATGGTTTCATGCCAGGAAAGAGCACTACAGATGCAATATTTGCTCTGAGAGTGTTGTTGGAGAAATACAGAGAAGGTCAGAAGGAGTTGCATTGTGTCTCTGTGGACTTAGAGAATGCATTTGACAGGGTGTCTAGAGAGGAGTTGTGGTATTGTATGAGGGAGTCGGGAGTGGCAGTGAAGTATGTAAGAGTGGTACAGGATATGTACAAGGGTAGTGTGACATTGGTGAGGACTGCGGTGGGAGTGACAGATATGTTTAAGGTGGAGGTGGGATTACATCAAGGATCAGCTCTGAGCCCTTTCTTATTTGCAGTGGTGATGGACAGGTTGACAGATGAGATTAGACAGGAGGCCCCATAGACTATGATGTTTGCAGATGACATTGTGATATGTAGTGAGAGTAAGGACCAGGTTGAGGAGACCCTGGAGAGTTGGAGATATGCTTTAGAGAGGAGAGGAATGAAGGTGAGCAGGGCTAAAACAGAATATATGTGTGTAAATGAGAGGGAGGGTATAGGAATGGTGAGGATGCAGGGAGTAGAGTTGGTGAAGGTGGATGAGTTTAAGTACTTGGGATCAAAAGTTCAGAGAAATGGTGAGTGTGGAAGAGAGGCGAAGAAGAGAGTACAGGCAGGGTGGAATGGGTGGAGAAGAGTGTCAGGAGTAATTTGTGACAGACGGGTACCAATAAGAGTGAAAGGGAAGGTCTACAAGAGGGTAGTGAGACCAGCTATGTTATATGGGTTGGAGACGGTAGCATTGTCGAAAAGGCAGGAGTCAGAGCTGGATGTGGCAGAGTTAAAGATGTTAAGATTTGCACTGGGTGTGACTAGGATGGACAGGATTAGGAATCAGTATATTAGAGGGTCATCTCAGGTTGGACACTTTGGAGACAAAGCAAGAGAGGCGAGATTGCGTTGGTTTGGACATGTGCTGAGGAGGGATGCTGGGTATATTGAGAAAAGGATGCTAAGGATGGATATGCCAGGTAACAGGAAAAGAGGAAGGCCTAAGATGAGGTTTATGGATGTGGTGAGAGAGGACATGCAGGCGGTTGGGGTGAAAGAGCATGATGCAGAGGGCAGGAAGAAATGGAAACAGATGATCTGCTGTGGTGACCCCTAACGGGAACAGCTGAAAGAAGATGATGATGATGATATATTGTTATATATATTGTTTTAAAGGCCTAAAATTTCAGGACACTTGCAATTTTCCATCTTTTTTTTTTTTTTTCCTTAAGAGACAGCTGCCCCTAATGAGCAAAGAAATATAACTGGAAATGCTGCAATAAGTGTGGCATTTAATAAATGCAGAGGAAGTCACTTACTGATGTAATTTTGCCCTTGAAAAAGTAAATTGTGAATTTTATTAAATAAAATAAAATTATTATTAAATTAGAGTAACAATTTGCAGTGGGAATATGTAATTTAAAATGCTATGTTACAAGGATTTCATCACTTAACAGCAACAAAAAATGCCAGCTATAATTTCTGTTTCAGTTGTTGCAGTGGTCTGCATTTCAGTGTAGACACCAAACTCACTGATGGGCAATACCAGCTTTTATCTCCTGAATGGTCTGTAGTGTTCTTCAGGGGGGAGATAAAGCACGTCCATTGTAGTGTGTGCTTCTTAATACCTGAATCACATTGAAAATTCACATCTTTGCTCATGCATTCTCTAATGTTTGTCTGGGGTAGTATTTCCTTACAGAGTTTATTTTTCTAGCTTTTTCTTAATTTGGGAAAGGAAAATTACTACACAGCTCTGTCTTGTGCATGTCATTCGTCTTCATTTCAACATCTATTATATTGTAAGATTCTTAAAAACTCTTTGCAAAAATCTATTTTCCTTCATGTTTACATTCCATGTACATTTGTCCATCTGTTTTTTTCTATTCTAGTGAATTAGAGTATTCAGTTATTTGCTATGAAACACAGACCATGTGAAACTACCAGCTTTTAAAAGTGTATATCTATATCTATATCTACTATATATATATATATATATATATATATATATATATATATATATATATATATTGTGACGACCGTGCCCAGGCCCAGCAATCAAGGAGCCTCAATCCTCACCACTAACACCAGGGAGGTTGTCTCCTAGAAGAGGAAAGGATAACTAATATGCACAGTAAAGTACAATTTCCCTTAAGTGCACACAGAGATCACAATCAGTCTGGGGCTGGCAGCTCCCTTGCTCACCAGGTCCCCCAATAAGACTCCACACTGGCACAGCTATAGGGTCCAGGTCTCAGCCTAAATGGGCAAGCTAGAACCTCTAGTACCCTCTCTGTCCAATCAGTGCTTCGTGTCCCTGCCCAAGTAGCTGACACAACACACACACACTTTGAGATAAGTTTTTATACAATGTCACAGACACTCATGGGAAAGGCTGACACAGATTCTCCAGTTGTGCCCCTTTACCCAGACAATACGGTAGTAATTACTGCCACCCCCCAGTTAATAATATCAGCTACCTTAAAAGGGTGTCCAATTATTACTGTGCAATATTAATATCCAATGGTAATGTGACTATACAGTCTAAGACTTATTGGAAGGGCTTAGACAGTAAACTCTATAAATATATAATGCACTGTAAAGCATACTTCATCTCTACACAAAGCAGCCATAGGTAGAAGGTTTTAAAAATATTTAATAATAAGTAAAATTAAAACACAAGACAAATCTACTATACCACAGGGACATCTAAGAGTTCATAGATCACACATAAACATAAAATAATGTTGTAGGAAAGATCTGATTACACAGAAAAATACTTAATCTAACTTTCTAATCTTTAGCTAATCTTACAAGATATCACAGTGCTAGAAACTTACATGTGAGCATAAGCAGAGTGCTGATAGGTTAGATGTCCAGATCAAAATGCTCCCTGGTCTCTTGTGAGAAATAGTATTTAAACATTACTAACAAACATTTCTCTAAGGCTCTCCCAAAATTACATCATTTTTGACACATAGGTTTTCCCAGTATTCATATTGCATCATCATAACACCTGGTCAGAGTTCTCAGGCCACAAACTGCATTATTTAGCAATCTAACCCCTACTCAGAAACATACAATGATACATAACATTTCACGTGTATATGCTAACAGAAACTAAAGCAATAAAAGCACCTTACACATCTAAATTCTGGTCATAAACTTTAGCCTTAAAACAATGGCCATGAAATCTTCATACAGCTGTCCTCAGGCCAAATTCTAAAGTGAAAGGATACAACAGACTTCACTGGGCCAGTAGAGTGCAATGTTGTGACATATTTTGCAGTTCCACATTTGACAGTGTTTTCTTACATTTAAAAACACAAGCCTGTATTTTACATTTATTTATACAGTTGATAGAATTATATATTAAATTCTATTTGACTAGGCTGGCAGCCTTCCCCCATCTCTCCCCAGTCGTCACATATATATATACCTTATGTAATAATGTGATTTAAACGTAAGTGCCATGTAGATTAAACTTGCTCTATAAAATCCAGCTGGGAAATAAATCCATATAGTTCATTATGTGTGCTGTTCTGTATTCTTAGTGCATTATCTAAAATGCATCTGCATAGGTCAGTTTTATCAACATAACTTCAGCTTTTTTGATATATAGTAACTCATATTGCTGGATCAGCATTTGCTTAGTGCCATTTGGGCTGGATTCCAAATCAGTTTAAGCTCTGGACAACATCCCATTTCAAACATATATGATTCCAAAAGATTTCTTGCTGCACTGAACTTTGGGGCAAGTATGACTTGGAGGTATCTGATGAGATCAACAGTTTGCATGCTTTCATAACCAATTAAAGTCAGTGGGACTCGGGAATGCACTGTATTAAAGTGGGCTATGATCCTGATACAGAGAAATTTGTAATATTATCAGCAATGGCATGTCATATTGTTTCACTATGATATGAATGTAACCTATCCACACTAATTAAGACAGAATATTTACATGTTTCTTGTTTTGTTTGTTAAAGCGGGGCACATGTCTTTTGCTTGCTGATCCTTGGTACCTGGCAAACCAATGGATAATGGGATTGATACTGTGTGATATAGATTGCTGTGCATCAGTTATCTAAACAAGGACAAGAAAAATTGCATTTACAGTCGCTGACCGGCTATGACACACATTCTAGATTGCTGGCCATAGTATAGGATCATACAGTTATGTCAATATCCACACTATGTCATGCTTACAATGGACAGGACTGCACCCCTCTTGCCCTGTTATTCCAGTCTAGCAGAATTCCCAGGCCATGGTCTATTTGGTAGAATAGTGAAATGGTGTTCACATCTTTAACGATCCTATGATGAGGAGTAGAGCTAGACAATACACCCACATCTGCAGTGTACATCTTGGTATGGACTGTAATGGTGAGATAAAGAGTACCTGTACATAGAACCACTGGTCGTATGATGGCTGTCTATGTATATATGTATGCATATAATCTGACAAATTATACAATGACAGCTTTTGTTTTATTTAATTATTTATTTTTTGTTTGTTCTGGAACTGGTATATGGAAGGCAGGAGGTACATATCCTATACTGATTTGCTATCTTCAGTTTCATCATACAAATTCTACAGTCATTCAGCAACATTTGAAACTATCTTACATATGTAATTTGATTCATTAGGATGGATTATTATAGCTTCACATTAACTCAGTTCAGCAGCTGCTATATAATATGAGGCAATGATCATGGATCATGTCATGCAGACTTCAGCTGTCACTATTGATATTATTTCTTATGGGTTTCTCGTTGAACAACACAAGGCAGTGGAGATGTCACAGTGGTAGACGTACTCTGTACTGTGCTAATCATTTCTAGTACAGCTATATGAATGCAAAAGTCAGCTTTTAAAATGGTAAAGATCATACTTCACAATCACAGGTAGTGAAGTTGTCTAATTCTGAAATTTACACATAGGTAATCTTAAATTCATTAAATTCTACACCATATAGTTGCATGCTAAATAAACATAATTCTAAAGTGATGATCAGAATGGCTGTTACTTATATTTGTTTACTAGAGTGATAGCTAGAAGGGCATAGTGAGAGAGGTCTAGGACAGAAAAGCAAATGTCAGTCCAACTATTGGTTCTAAGAGCACGATCTGAGGGAGACTCTCAGCTGCTCAGTATATGCCAAAAAGTGAATACTTGGAGACATGAGTACAGCTAATGAGTCACTGTACCACAGGTGAGCATATGCTGGTATGCACAAGTACACAACTCGTCTGGCCTTGAGAATATTCTGGGCCTGATGCCCAACAGAGGTGATAAATAAAAAATATTAGAGTCAGCTACAGTTGATGGCCTACCAGGAAAATGATATAATGGGACAATCTATAAAAATAATAAAAGAATTTTATGACTGTGGAACAAACATTTTAAATACAGTTCTTATCTCCATTGCCTCAAAATAAGGTACTGAAACGTATTCTTACTTAGAAGGGAAAGACCCTATTGGGTGCTGAATAGTGTTTGCACAATGACAGCAGGAGAAAAAATGGGGTAGGAGGGCACAGGAGGATGTCTGACAATAAAAGGCTGGTAATGATCAAGAAAATCATCCAAAACATGCGAGGCATTTTTCGTGGCTTACTGAAGTGTGAAAAGTAGTAGCAGCCAATGTGTCTAAATGCTAACTTATTTCATTTTCTGTCATACAAGGTACCTAAATACTCTACACATTCCTAATGATGACTCATGCTTTCCTTAGCAGTAACTTTAAACATTGAGCCACATACTTGGAATAATGCTCCATAATGGTCCATACTTTAGAAATAATAAGTCTACCATGGGCAGTACAAATGCTTCTGTATTTTGGAAAATGTATACACTGACTATCAGAATGCCTGTTCCACAGTTATAAAATCCTTTTACTTTTTGTCAAGACTGTTCCACTCATCCTTTTCCAATTAGGATATGTTTTTTTTAATGTTCTCATGGTGTTAGAAAATTACAGCCTTACTGACAAAAGAATAAACATTTAACTCATCCTTGCATAATGTTAGCATTTGCAAATACATATCACTGTATAGTATAGTATAACTATTCCCTATTATCTATTACTTATAGGTATGTGATTTCTTCTGATTATTTCCAACACAATATTCTGTTTTAAAGCCGTTTCACTACAGGATTTTTTTCTAAATCACTAGAAGCTCGTTGTCAAGATTGTGGTACTGAATAAAGACTTGTATCTGTAGTCTTCAAAGCTCTCTAATACACATTATAAAACTCCTCTCTTATTGGCCAAGGATGATATCACACCAAGGACAGGCCAGCATTAGTGAGAGGTCTCCATTCCCAGTCTGCATTCCAGACTCACACACAGGAATGATACCTCTCTGGAAGGAAGATCTAGATGCTTTGGCCTGAGGGAATATGGGGTACCCAAACGGTGCTGGAATATGGCTGGAGCACTATATAGGAACAATATATTGTAGAACATGTATTATCTGTTCATTAAAAAACTTTACAAAAACTCAGTGTAGAGGGTTTTTTGAATGTAGCTGATTAATACACTGGTAGAATTAACCTTTATATAGTTTACATTTATTAATATGGCATCAGTCCAATATTTTATTCTGAAATCACAGGCAACTGATTTACTCATTTGCAACAGGCTTTCAAAACTGTACAGTACATGCCTTCATAGTTTGAAATTGCAGATACAGGCTTTAAGAAAGTGTATCAGAAATGTTAAATGAAATATGAGCTATGCAGAATCAGACATACAATTATATGAACAAGCAGAACTTTGAAAGTATGTTAAGAAATTGCATTAAGCAACTTGTATTTTGCATCTATATCTATGGAATTTCTGTTTTCTTTTAGTTACATGAGGAAATGTATTACACTGAAAATGAGGATTCAGTATTATTTTATTTGCAACCTGATTTTATCCCCATTTTTCCTAAATAAACTTTCAGCTCCTGTGTTTTCAAGAATTTAGATAACAGGAATTTAGTAATGAAAGTTTTACTTCTTTGCAAAATCAATGGCATGTTTCTGCATTAGATATCAGCACAAAGATTGCAGCACAAAGAGTGACAGAGGTAAAGAAGGATTAAGACACACACAAGGCAAATGCAATGGAAACATAAAGGGATCCAAGAAGAAAGCTAGTGCTTAGCCTAATCCCAGTGCTTCCAATTATCAACAAATACAAAGTAAGAAAATCACTGGGAACTGCTGCTGTACGAACACAATAAATATTTATTAAAACACTGAGAGTAAAAAACAAAGTGAGCACTCAGACAAAAGTGCTCTTACAAACATCACATTTTAAAAAATACTTACACAATCAGTACTCAGAAAAACCGCCTTTTCTGTGGGTTGTCTTAATTCAAGCAATTCAATTAATAGTTAAAGACACATACTACTGCTGATGTGTATTTAATAGAATAAAATAAAAATTCAATAAAAGAGAGTGGGTTTCAGGGTACCATATCATTCAGCACTGGTTTAACATGGGCTGTTAGATCTAAAATCCATTGTGATTCTATAGCCTCTGTTTTCAACCTGATATCACCACCTCTTATTAAGAAATACTTTAGCTATCACCCTGAATTTAAAATTATGTTGGGTGATCCTTAACATGATTATATAGTGCATTGTGCTCATCACAATTCTAATGGAGCCTAAATGTTGCAGGATCCTGGTCTTTAACATATTGTTGGTCTTGCCAACATAATATCCTTGACATGATGTACATCCTGCCATATATACCACATTGGTGGTCCTACAAGTAGCTTTCCCCCTAAATGTAAAACTCTTCCCTGTTGACGGATGTATAAAACTGTCTCCCTATTTATATATTCACAGGCCTTACAACTACCACATGGCACAGTGCCCTGGGACCTAGGTAAGCATGTGACATCATTATTGCCCCTATCTCGACAAAGTATATCCTTCAGATTCTTGTTCCTCTTATAACTAAACTGGGACTTCCCTACTATGTCACTCAGGTTCCTATCACTTGTAATGATATTCCAATTCCTCTTAATGATGTCACATACCCCTTGAATGTTACTCCCATAGGTCAAAGTCACTCTAGGTTTCATGTCCTTGTTCCTATCATTATTCTTATAGCCATTCTGACTGCTGTCATTACTTTCTGACCTTGTGTCTATACTAAGCCATGGCTTATATTTCCATTTCCTATTCTCACTGCCTCTTATAGCTGCTGCTTCCACTAAATCATGTCTATATCCCTTATCCTGAAAACACTTCTTCAAATTCACTACCTCCTTCTCAAATTGGTCATCCATCAAACTAAGCCTAGATATCCTGCCCACCTGCCCTTCCACTATATTGGAAAAAGTGAACCTAGGATGCATACTATCAAAAGAGAGTAAGGAATTCTTCCAACTCTCTTTTCTAAATAGTTTTGAACTAAAACCTTCAGATGTAAGTTCAATGGTAACATCTAAAAGTCCAGCTCTTTATATCAAAACAAAGGAGGTCAGCCTTTGTTCACCTCCCTTCCAAGCAATAAAGATGTCATCCACAAATCGTAGGTAGACCCCTATGTGTTGATTCCAGTCACTGTTATTTAAAACATGTTGTTTTTCCCAATAAGAGAGAACTAAATTGTGCTTGCCTATAAATTGTGCCATTGCTCAAGAAAACATTGTTCTCCAGAACTAATTTCAATGACTATGTATATATATGGCTGGAATGCACACTTAGACCCTACGTTGATCTCATGGATAATGTTTTGAAGGATACTGCACACTTCCTAAAGATCTTGGGTGAGATGAATAGGGAAGGCAGACAGGAAGGGATTATGTTAGTAAGTTTAGATGTACATAGTTTATTCACAGTGATAGGTAATGAGTATGGAATATTGGCCTGTGTAGGGATTCTAAAGGACATGGGTGTTGCAGAGAGAGAACTTTTTCTCATAGAGGAGTCATTGAAATTAGTTCTGGAGAACAATGTTTTCTTGAGCAATGGCACAATGTATAGGCAAGCACAGGGGGTAGCCATGGGAACCCCCTGTGCTAATTCCTATGCTAATTTAGTTCTCTCTTATTGGGAAAAACAATATGTTTTAAATAACAGTGACTGGAATCAACACATAGGGGTCTACCTATGATTTGTGGATGACATCTTTATTGCTTGGAAGGGAGGTGAACAAAGGCTGACCTCCTTTGTGGAATTTTTGCTTTCTACTACTTCCTTCCTGAGATTTGATATAAAGAGCTCGTATGTGGCCCTGGACTTTTTAGATGTTACCATTGAACTTACATCTGAAGGTTTTAGTTCAAAACTATTTAGAGAAGAGAGTTGGAAGAATTTCTTACTCTCTTTTGATAGTATGCATCCTAGGTTCACTTTTTCCAATATAGTGGAAGGGCAGGTGGGCAGGATATCTAGGCTTAGTTTGATGGATGACCAATTTGAGAAGGAGGTAGTGAATTTGAAGAAGTGTTTTCAGGACAGGGGATATAGACATGATTTAGTGGAAGCAGCAGCTATAAGAGGCAGTGAGAATAGTATCCTCTCCTGCTCAGCTGGTGAACCTGGGAATATTGAGGCAATGTTACAATTGCCTCATGTACACAGACAACCCTCTCCTCCTCCCACAAAACACAAATACATGCGAGAGATGCAACTATACGGCCAAACTGGAGGCTGAGCTCTCTCAACTTAGGACTGGCAAGACCAGACAGGAGGAGAAGGTTACCACACACACTATAGACCCCGTCTCACATAGTACCATCACAACCTCAAATCATACACATAAACACACAAAGACATACTCGGAGGCTCTGATCAGAAATCTACCAAAACAGCAGAGGCCACCAAAGCAGACACCCAAACAACCACCACCTCAGAACACAACACCTGCAACACATAGACCTCACAGTCAGAGTGTCAAACAGTCACAGCCCTTAAGGCCAAACACAATGCCAGACACACTAGTCATTGGTGACTCCATAGTCAGACACACTGACGGCCACCAGACTGAGTAAGGAGAGAGTTACAGTAAGCTGCCTGTCGGGCGCTAGAATCCGCCACATAACGCAAGCACTCAGGTCTCTCAACAGCAGGTACAAATACGACTCAGTCATTGTCCACGCTGGTGTAAACGACCTGAGACGACCTCCTTGGACTACATGAAAAGAGACATTGAGGAGCTCTCTGATTATGTAGCCCAGGCAGGTATGACCCTGACCTTGAGCAGTATCCTACCTTCACCAAGAATGATGCCACAATACAGAGATAAGATGATCAGCTTTAACAATTGGCTTAAACTCTGGTGTCATTCAAAGGGGATCCAATGTCTGTCTGCCTGGGATGACATGCTGGACAAGCCATGCTGCTTGCACCTGTCACCCTGGGATTCCGGATATTGGCAAAGGCTCTTGCCACCCCATAGTGCCTTTTTAGGCAAGGCTCAAATTCTAAACCTACCACCCTAGAACACAAAAAGGAAAAAACTAAGGGTAATGCTGCTCAATGCCAGAAGTCTAAATCTCAAAATGCACGCACTTGAGGCCCTTCTCAGTATGGAGAACATCGATGTCTGTTCTGTGACAGAAACCTGCTTCAAGGCTCCTGAGAGCACCGCAGCACTAACAGGTTTTACCTCATATCATGCTCCGCCCCAAAATCCGGACAATACCAAGAAAGGGGGTATCCATATTCATCAAGGACACCCACACCTCAAGACTGGTGGACGATGCATCGGAGACCATCCAGGTGCAATTAACCATAGGCAAGACTGCTCTGCAAATTGTAGCATGTTACAGGCCACCCTCACAAACTCAGGAACCTCACATGGCTTTCCTGAAAACACTGGAGGGATAAATGTATCTCCAAACACCATCATACTAGGTGACTTCAATTACCCTAATATAGACTGGGAACACTACTCAAGCCCAAACACCCTAGCCCAAAAGTTCCTGGAATTCATAAACTCAAATGCCATGGAACAACTAGTCACCATCCCCACAAGAGGAGAAAACATACTTGATCTCATCATCACGAACATGGGAGCACAATGTTCAACACCGGATGTATACCCCTCACTGGTGAGATCAGATCACAAACTAATCTTGCTGGAGGTCCTCATCCCACCCCACCTGAAATAAAAAGACCACAGTAAAACTCTCGAAAGCCGACTTCACACTTCTAAAGACTAGTGTGGTCTCCTTTAAGGCCCGAGCTGGCGGAAAACAGTACTCAAGCCGCTGAATCACTTACAAATGCCTTCTACCAGCACCTGCAGGACTGCATGGATAAGGCAATCCCAAGCAAAACAAAGACTCTTTGTACCACCAGTCTGGTGGACCCCAGCCATAAACAAACTCTACAACAAAAGGAGGAAGCTACTACAAGATAGACCAAAATCCTTAAAAGGTAAGACACCTTGATCACTATAAGTAAAAAACTAAGAGCTCTCATAAAATCATCCAAAGCAAATTTTGAGAGAAAAATAGCTAAAGACTCAAAATACAATCATAAGGCCTTCTTTAGCTATGTTAGAAACCTGGGAGGAAACTCCCAGATATGCTCAGAACTAGTTCAAAATGATGTGAAGATTACTGATCCTACAGACATTGCCAACATACTGGCTGACAGGTTCAGTGCAAACTTCTCCCCTCCCCAAAGGAGAGATATCTATACCAAATGGTTGCAGCCCCCAAACATCTCAAAAGTGAGAACTGCTCTGCAAAAACACAGCATCCATGGGACCTGATGGTGTCCCAGGCTGTAGAATTAAACCCACAGCTAGGACAGCTGTTTAATCATAGTCTCACCTCTGGATACGCCAGAAGGGTGGTGCACTGCGACTGTGGTCCCACTTCACAAAGGCGGTGCCTCCACAGACCCTGGAAATTACCGCCCATTAGCTTGACAAGCCTTATCTGCAAAGCCATGGAGAGGATCATAATGGACCTCATAAATAAAGACATAGGGAATTTGCAGACTTTGGATCCAACCCAGTTTGGCTTTGTCAAAGGCAGATCATGCCTTTTAAACTTGGTTGACTTTTCAGTCACCAAAGCCATTGATGAGGGAAAGGCAGTCGATACAATACGGTATCATTGAAAAACTCATCAGCTTAAATGTTAACCCATACATCACAAGATGGGTTGCAAACTGGCTGAGTGACAGAACCCACAGGGTCAGAGTTGCTCATGTCAGACTCAAAGCCTGTCACAAGTGGTGTCCCACAGGGCTCAGTCCTGGGCCCACTCTTGTTTGGCATCTACTGTACAAGCAAACACAGGAGGGTTATGACAAAGTTTGCAGATGACTGCAAACTGCCGAGTCGAATGAAACACATCTGACACAGATATCCTTCAGAAGGGTCTCACAGAAACGGATGACTGGTGCCAGAGCCATAGCCTAAAGTTAAATGCCAAAAATGCATAGTCATACCCTTCGGAAAAACAAGGTTACCCTAGCTACCATATAGGTGGTAATCCTCTGAGCACAGAAGAAGTTATCAGGGACCTGGGGACCCAGGTTGACAGTAGCCTGTCATTCGACATCCATGTAGCTACAGTAGTTACGACGACCTTCTACATTGCTCACTTTATCATAAACGTATTCACATCTAGATCAAGTGAGGTCATAGTCTCCTATACTCATCACTCATCAGACCAATGATTGAGTACAATGCCCCATTCGAATGTATCTGACCCGACACTTGCAGCAGCTGGAGAGGCCACAAAAGTTCCTCACCAAAAGGATAAAGGGTCTCAAAATCTATCCTATGCTGCCCGACTGAAAGAACTCCAGCTCTATTCAGTCTACCGCTTGCTCAGAGGTGACCTTTGCGTGACATACAAGAGCATGTCAAAGGCAGATCTGATGAATATGCTTCACCTCAAAAATCTAGATCCGTCAGAGCCACAAGGGCGGGAGACTTAAACCTTGACACGGCTATTAATAGGACATGCTGGAGGGATAGATTCATCACCCAAAGACTCCTATGCTGTGGAACAAAATCGGTATATGTGAGGCAGAGCACCTGGCCTTGTTCAAGAGAAATCTTGACCAATGGATGGGAGATCGCAGATATACTCCAGGGATTACCTCAGTGTCACTGCTAGACAGAGGCACAGCAAAATAATGGGTATAGTTCCCCATACTAAAGATAAATGCCCTCGGGCAGATAGCCTAGTATAAGCCTATGAACCTATGAACCTATAAGCCATGGCTTAGTATAGACACAAGGTCAGAAAGTAATGACAGCAGTCAGAATGGCTATAAGAATAATGATAGGAACAAGAACATGAAACCTAGAGTGACTTTGACCTATGGGAGTAACATTCAAGGGGTATGTGACATCATTAAGAGGAATTGGAATATCATTACAAGTGATAGGAACCTGAGTGACATAGTAGGGGAAGTCCCGCAGTTTAGTTATAAGAGGAACAAGAATCTGAAGGATATACTTTGTCGAGATAGGGGCAATAATGATGTCAGATGCTTACCTAGGTCCCAGGGCACTGTGCCATGAAGGCCTGTGAATATATAAATAGGGAGACAGTTTTTATACATCCATCAACAGGGAAGAGTTTTACATTTAGGGGGAAAGCTACTTGTAGGACCACCAATGTGGTATATATGGCAGGATGTACATCATGTCAAGGATATTATGTTGGCAAGACCAACAATATGTTAAAGACCAGGATCCTGCAACCTTTAGGCTCCATTAGGAATTGTGATGAGCACAATGCACTATATAATCATGTTAAGGATCACCCAACACATAATTTTAAATTCAGGGTGATAGCTAATGTATTTTTTAATAAGAGAGGTGGTGATATCAGGTTGAAAACAGAGGCTATAGAATCACAATGGATTTTAGATCTAACAGCCCATGTTAAACCAGGGCTGAATGATATGGTACCCCTGAAACCCACTCTCAAAAATAGGCGTGCTTTTTATTGAATTTTTTATTTTATTTTATTGAATACACATCAGCAGTAGTATGTGCCTTTAATTATTAATTGAATTGTTTGAATTAAGACAACCCACAGAAAAAGGGTGTTTTTTTCTGAGTACTGATTGGTGTAAGTATTTTTTAAAAATGTGATGTTTGTAAGAGCACTTTGTGTCTCGAAGGAAGGGTTTAGCCCGAAAGCGCTCACTTTGTTTTTTACTCTCAGTGTTTTAATAAATATTTATTGTGTTCATACAGCAGCAGTTCCCAGTGATTTTCTTACTTTGTATTTAAACATAAGGGGATGTACATTAAGTCAGAGAGAATGCAGCTTGTATTACTATTGCAAATGCATTACAGTAGCAGCCTTAGAGGCACAGACAGTCCTTAGCTTTCAAAGAATTCACGTGTTTCTAGGTTTAAACATATAATACATAGCTCTGGAAAAATCCAGACTAGTCATACCATGAACCATAAACTACTAACAGTTGCACATATCACATACATACATACATACATACATATAAATGTTTCAATGCCCTTCTAGCTTGCCAATATATCAAAACACTTGTTCCCATCATAAATGCCCAGGCTGTTCTTAAAAATATCGAAACTAGTACTTGCTTTAATGTAATTTGGTAGTCTGTTCCAAGAATCAGCTACTCTATCAGAGAAGAAACTAGTACACGTCTCATTCTTACAGAATCTTCTACATAGGTTCTCTAATGATTCTCTTGTACTTTTTGATAACCCCAAACATTCCCAGAGAGAATTGTCCTTAAATGCCCTATATACCTGAATAAGATCTCCTCTTTGATATCTGTAAGAGATATTGTCAGTCTGTATAAAGATAGCCTTATCCTTATTGGTATAAATAATCAATTAATGAGTGTGATGCCATGCAGTACCAGTAAAAAAACATGTAACCACACTGGCCAGGGTTCATGTAGTCACCAGCCAAAATATTGGCTTAACTAGTTGTAGTTTTCTTATGTGAGCACAACAATCTCATGAGTCAAAACCCCTCCAAAAACAGCATTTGTTGCAAAATGTTAGCATTTATTGTAAAATGTTCTGTTGTAAAATGTTAGCTTTTATTGTAAAATGTTTTGCTGTGTGCAACCATTTTACAACAAACACTCCCCTGGATTCTCAAAAGCTTGCACAGAGTGCAAGATCGATGCAGGAGCTCAAGCAGGCAATATGTCTGCCGTGTGATCCAGGAACAGCCTGCAGGGGTGAGCATGAGCGCTCCTGCACTAATCCTGCATGGACTTAGCCCTGGTATGCAAATCACCCCATTTGCAGGAGAAATCTATGCAAATGAGGTGATTTTGCAAACCAGGAAGCTTGCAATAGTCCGTGCAAGACTAGTGCTATCTGTAGAAATGTACTTGGTTAGTAACCGAGTACGTGTCTGCAAAATCCAAAACAGAGCTGTGACAGCCTCAAATAAAGGCTGTATATCATGTAGTAAGCATGCCAATGGCCAAGTATAAGGCCATTGGCATTGCAAACAAAATAAAAATCAACTTTTATTTTTTTTAGCCGATCTTAGCTGTTTAAGCATAGGGCAGTGACGCGCAAATGGGATTGGGGGGGGGCAATAATAAAATAAACCTAAAATAAGCAGTCTAACTAAAATCACGATTCTGCCATGCAAGTCAATGGCAGGCAGAACACAACCTGGCCAGTGAGTGATGGTTGCTAAGGGGGGAGGCTCAGTGTAAGATGTGTAACTATGCATTAGCAGGCAATCCTATGCAAATGAGGGAAAGGATAGTGAATCCCAGTTTTCCCCAGCATGTGAGTCAGGTCCCAACAATGTAAGAGTTGGAATAGCTTGGTGCAAGCCTAGGAGTTAGGTGACATCATGGGGGGGGGGTCAGGCATACTGTAAGCAGATTGGAGTCTTGTGGCTCGGGTTTACTCCTAGCTTAGCATAGCTAAACTAGGAGGTGTGTCTAAACCTGCTTATCACTCTTTACAAAGCCTAAGCGGGTGTGCACGCAGAGCACCGGGTTTCACAGGAAGAAAAAAGAAGTTAAACCAGGAAATAGCAGCAGTGTGCACATTTGAGCACTCTGTTTGTGCAGTACACACACAGTCTTAAACAGGAAAGCAATGGGAAGGGAAAACAGCAGTAGGAAGGTAATCAAGGAGAACTTGCTTAGTTGTCAGGTGAAATGTATCAGAATCAGCCAATTCCGCTGGCAGCAGACCAGCCCAGCCCAGAACACTACTATAAACTAAGCAGACACCTTTCCCTCTGGTTTTTCCCACACTCTACACCACCAGTGTAAACAAGTGGGGAACTTTTAACACTCACAAGAGCAAAATGATAGGGGCTGCAATAGCTATCATACAACATGTGGAAGAGGCTGAGGGTGGTAAGGCTGTGAATGCTGTCCACCAACCCACAGTGAGGAGACGGAGAAGAGTGTACAGACCCAGGATAACCTACCAGGGGATATATGAGCTGGAGATAGTGAAGCACTATAGGGTGGACAGGGACCTCCTAAAGCAAATTGTTGAGCTGTGCCGGCCACGTCTGACATACAGAACTAACAGAAGGTAACCCATCCCAGTGGATAGCAAGATATGCGTAGGTCTAAGAATACTAACTACAGGTACCTTTCAAAGGCCAACTGGGGATATGATGGGGATTTCACAGGCATCAGCATCCAGGGTACTTCACCAGTTCCTGGATGCCATATCAGCACATGTCGGTGAGCATGTATATTTCCCCAACAGCTGTGAGGCATTGGCCAGCAATATACAACTGTTCCACCGAATAGCAGAATTCACTGAGGTAGTGGGTGCTATAGACTGCATGCAGATATGCATCAAAGCACCACCAGGTGAGCAGGATAGTGTCTACATCAACCGCAAAGGCTTCCCCTCCATCAACTTCCAGGTCATGTGTGATGCCCAGGGCGTAATAATGAATGTGTGTGCTGGCTGCCCTGGAAGCTATCACAAGTCCCACATCTGGCATCTGACACAGCTGTACCAGAGATTTGCCAATAGGGACATCCCTGACAGTCAACTAGTGGGGGATGCTGGATACTCACTGGAGGCGTGGTTGATGACACCCATCAGAAATGCACACACACCCGAACAAGAACTCCATAATGAGGCACATGCTCATACCAGAATTATAGTAGAGCATGTATTTGCAATGCTCAAGTCACAGTTCCAGTGCCTGGACACATCCTGTGGAGCCTTGCAGTACTCACCAGCTACATGTACCCAAATTGTCCTTGTATGTGCCATGCTACACAATATGATCCTGTGGAAACAGCTGCAGTAGGAACAGCACGGGACAGGGTCACACAGCCCCCCCCCCACCATTGCCATGGCCTACACAGGCACAGAGTGACTCAGATGAGGAACAACCTGAGCCTGCCCCAGTAGGCAGATGGAGGCATGCCCAGTATGCCTTGGCCTTGGCAAAGAGGCAACACATAGCACATACACTGACACAGGAGGGACCAAGGAAATAACACCTCTCCCTGACTATCACATAAAGTAAAAGGGATGCCAAACATTACACTACCTATGCCTAACCATGTGTAGGGAGTGTACTATGTGCATCCAACATAGGCAGCCCTGTAGCACCACCCTCAATACTGGGACACCCACAAGGTAAGTGACTCACACATGCCAGTCAGAGGGGGTCACATACCCAACAACAGTCACAGCCAGCAGGACAGGTGTAGACAAACACAAACAAAGGCTGTGCTATGGCCTCTGAATGAGGCCTATGGGTAACCGCCCCCCAGCCTACACAGACAGACTACAGCAGGTCAGACAGTGGGATGTCAGTTCTGAAGGGTAGGAAGTCAGAAACTAATATGTAGGTAATTAAAAGCTAAGATCTGTAGTGCACTGGTATGCCTCTAGTCAGCACGATAGGTAAGACAACAGACTGAAATGGAGTACCTGACATACCAGTACAGTCCTAGCAAATGTGTACAAGTGTCAGGTGTGCCCCCCCCACCATCCTATGTAGAAATGTAGTCACAGTCAGGTGTGCCCCCCCAATCCTGTGTAGAAATATAAAAATAGTCAGGTGTGCCCCCCCATCCTATGTAGAAATATATTAACAGTCAGGTGTGCCCCCACAATCCTGTGTAGAAATGTAGAAATAGTCAGGTGTGCCCCCCATCCTAATGTTCCTAGGTTGGCACTAGGCTATCGGCCCTATGGCCTATACAAGCCTAGCCATAACAATTCCCTGGCTATTTCTTCCCACACTATTTACTTCCCTAGACTCCTGTCTATCTGGGTGACTGACGTGATCCCCGGGGTGAATTTCCTTCCTCCTTCCAATCATCAAGGTTCCTTTTGAAGAGGGCCAAAGAGGGGATCTGCTTGACATTTATGGACAGTCTATTCCAGAGTCTGGGGAATCTCTGGGTCAAGAACCTATCCCTTCAGCATGTTTTGTTTATTGTGATGACAAGGTTTAGATCCCTTGACCTTGTGGCTCTGAGGGATTGGGATTTCTTTAAGTGTAGCATGTCCAACAGCTGTGGGTTTGACATGGCCTTGTATGTTAATTAGAGATCTCTGAGTAGACAATATGCGACAGAGAATAGCTGGAGTTTTTAAGGTGGTCAGCATAGGACATCTGCTGTAGGCTTGTGATTCTTTTAGTGAGGTATTTCTGTAACTTTTCCAGTTGCTGCAAATGTCTTGAGAGGTACATACCAAATGAGGCATTGTATTCTATAATGGGTCTAATGAGGGATGAGTACAGTGGGACAATGACCTCCTTTTTTCTGGATGAAAATCCCTTAGTGATTAGGTGGGCCACATAGAAGGATTTCCTGACTGTTGTGGTGATGTGGTTATCGAAGGTGAGGCCACTGTCCACCTGTGTCCCTAAGTCTCTTTTCACACTTTCGGTGTTTAGTGTACTGCCACCTATGTGGTAATTCACGGGTACATGTCTTTTCCCAAAAACAAGTGTAGAAATGTAGTAACAGTCAGCTGTGTCCCCCCAATCCTGTGTAGAAATGTAGAGATAGTCAGGTGTGCCCCCCATCCTACATAGAAATATATTAACAGTCAGGTGTGCCCCCCCACAATCCTGTGTAGAAATGTAGAAATAGTCAGGTGTGCCCCCCATCCTATACAGAAATGTAGTAACAGTCCATGCCAAACGATTGACAGATAACCTGCAGAGACAGCATGCTACCTGTAGGTGTACAACATAAAGGTCAACACTGTAGTACAAACTACCTGGACTCGATCCACACATTCAATACAGATGGTCATACTGGGCATGCCCACACACTTAGAGAAATGAAGGCAATGTCAGTCAGCAACATACTGAAAGGTCATACTGGGCATGCTCACACACGTAAACACATGAAGGCCATGTCTGTATGTCTGTAAACACCAGTGGACCAGACTTATCTGGCAGCTGCAGATGTTAGTGCAGACACTCTCCAGTATGCAACACTCATGCTTTGCACACACAGTGGATAGGAATACAGGCATATATGTAAGGACAACACACTATAATAAGCCAAAGGTAGACATACATAGATGTGTGGAAGAGGGTGACTGTGACAAGGAGACATCCAGGCCTGTCCCACTCAGCCCACAGACAAAGGGCCACAACCACACGAGGGTCAGATGCCAGTCACTGCAGATACTAGCCACCGGTATCTTTCAGCATTACAGAGTATGTGGTGCACGTGCCAGCTTTGCAACATGACTGTTCATGAAAGTAGTCATCTAGCAGATGTATACACGTACCTGTGAAATATGACCCAGGTTGTGCCTGCATGTGGTGTGTCAACCCTTATATGAATGAGCTATGACCCATGCACACACACTGCCCTCCCCATAGCCCCACTATGACAAGCCTGCTGAGGCCATTCATTGTGAAATACACCTTTGGGAGAGTTGTATCCTAGTAATCTCCATGGTGCATCCCATAACTCTGTACTGCTGTAGTGTGATAAACTAGTTAGGTAGGAGTTCTATGTTTGAGTAGGGAGCAAATCATTTTAGGCTAGTCACACTCAGTACATGTCAAATTCCTTACTCTGGTAATTTCGCTGATGTCATTCATTGTGAGATACACCTTTGGGGAAGGAGTTCTCCAGTAGTCTCCATGGTGCATCCTATACGAGCTCCATGCTGTACTATGATATAGACCTCTGTTAGAGGTTCTATACCCACACATGTTGGTTGTGGATGTTTTATGTGTGCCTCAATGTCTGTGTAGGGAGCAATGCATTTTAGGATAGTCACACTCAGTACATGTCAAATGCTCTACTTTGGCAATCCTGCTGATGTCAGCCAATGTAATATACACCTTTGGGGAAGGAGGCACTCCAATAATCTCTGTGGCATGTACTATAACTGCATAGTGCTGTAGTGTAATAAACTAATTAGGTAGGGGCTCTTCTCCCAGACATGATAGGTGTGTGTGTGTGAAAGCAACACCTGGACCCAATGTGAAGCAGGTTTTGCAAATTTCTTATATGGTGGCCCTAGTATATATCACAATGTTCACTGTACAGGGATAACAGATGTGAAATAGCTGAGAGGCTGGGGTGCAAATCCATACCCATACATGTGACATCAAGGCCAGGCAATCACAGGTAGCAACTCTAGTATTACCCAGAGCACACTCTCTACCCATGTCTCATACACGCACACATGCCAAGGCAACAGCCAATATGTGTGTAGTACACTGCATATTGGTGATTGATAGTAACTATGGAGTGAATGCAGTGGCCTACAGAGGGCATGGCACCCTGCCCATCTGTCCAATAGGCACATACATGCAGACAGTGCACCTTCCCCATGTTCCCCACTGGACACCTGCAACACCTGTGGTGCCATCACATGTGACCCACAAAGGACATACCATTCCTGAAAACATGCTCTGTATGGACAGATGCCACTGACACCAGAGAATGTCGTTAGCATGCTATCAATGTAGGTGTAGGGGTAACCTGCTGTCCATTACCAGTTCTTGCCACAGGTGGTCAAGACTGGCACATCTGATGATAATCTGTGTACACAACATGGGCCCGACACCCCAGGTACAGTTCCACATGTCACTGTACATGCATGTGGGAGGTGTGCACATCCCAGACACTGTCCATGTCATGGACTAAGGAACACATACATGGCAAGTGATGCACAGCATTGGCCACACGCAACAGTCACCCAGGTGACTGGATGGTGGATACAATACCCACCTGTGTGGTCAAATGCAGAAACTGCAGCCCTGAGCCACAATGCAGACCATTGTCATGTGGCCTGATGCCAAGGTTTATCCATCACCTAGCCCTGTATAGCCATCTGGCACAGTCAACCACCACATACCCATGCAGAAATGCATCCTTGCATGTCAGTACTGGCACCCTGTGTGTTTGTGTGTGTGTTGCATGATGCGTATGATCACATCCACACTCACTACAACCGCCAGTGGTATACTGAAGCACACTGCCAGATGTCAGACACCTCCCTTTAGCTTTTGCCCATATAACCTCTGTATGACCCATGTGGTGCATGTGATACCTTCACAGTAATGTGTTGTGGCAATCTCACTAGTGATGCGCTATATCCCTGGCCCTGCCAAGTGTGTCAATGTGTGTGCATTCCCGTGAGAATGTGGCTGTGTTGACGCTGTCACCTGTTCATGCAGACAGGCATGCATACCATCATCTACTGTATAGCTACCATATCTCTGTTGCAGATGACACTCACCATCACATATATGTTCTGAGGACTCCACAACAGGTAACCTATGTGGCACATCCAATAACTGCATAGGACTGTGATAGCAGTACATAGCCATCAGTGGTTTGATACCCTGTGCTGGTAGATGTGTGACACAAACATGCTTAGGTTTTACTCTCCCACCCCTCCCTGACTTGTCAATGCCTCTGTCTGCCTCTCTCGCTCCCTCACTGGTGTATGTGGAGACCTACACCTGCTTTTCTTAGGCAGCAGCATATGCATTTTAAGTGATGCTCATGATCAGCTGATGGCCTCTGCACAAATTGCAGCCCTCCCCTAGCAGATTGCATGTTGAACAGCTGTGGTAACATTCCCATAACCAATTGCATGGAAACACACTCTAATATCTAGGAACATCATGTTGGTGTCGACCCTTTTCATTCACTGTGAGCAGGAACTAGATCTGTTGTTTGGCAAATAGCATCTCAGATGGATTGGGGATTTGCCTCTAACAACTTACACTGTGGAAACAGGGCAACACACAGGAGGGGGGATGAGCCTGACCTGACTACAGCTGCTATACTGCATTTGAAGTAATGTTGGTTTAACAGTGTGTGTGTGTGTGTGTGTGTGTGTGTGTGTGTGTGTGTGTGTGTGTGTGTGTGTGTGTGTCTGTGGATATAGCTGTCCTACAAGTTTTAATACCCGCCATGTCAGTTCTATGTTTGTGAGGAATCCCCATCTGTATGGTGATCTGCAGACTGGGCAGTGTGTTATACCTTACCATATGATGCCGTGGCTGTTGTTCACATTGGTTGTGGTTATGCACTTTCACACAGGTGCATCTTAACCTGTGCTGTGACATGCCTGTAGAGCCTGCTATATATTCAGGTACATGTGCATTCCCCCATAAAGATATAGGTCAGTGTTGAGCCAGTCTGCCAGTAGCCTGCACAGTGCTTTGTGACATGCCTAGCAGCTTAGTGTAGTTACCCAGTGAGGTGTCATGTCCAGATACTTTCCAAATGTACTGCTGCTGGGCCTCCCTTAACAGTCATGTATGTCAGAGTGGTGGGATGCTGTACAGATGTATGTCAATATCTAGTGGGTAGTATCTGGCAATAGCATCTCTGTACCAGCAGTTATTATGTGTCAGGACAGACAGAGATGTGTGAATGCATAACCTATGGGGGCAAATGTATACCAGTCATTATGTGTTATACCCATCTACATGGCTGTTAACATCCATATTGTCAGTCTTGGTCCACATGTTCTGCACTAAGGGGTGTGTATACCTCTGGACTGTACAGAGTGGGTCAGAATGTGTACATCTATTGGCCAATATCTCTGCTGTAGTCCACAGGAGCATTATGTGCTTGCAGTGGTACTATACTATGATGTCCTTAGGATGTCTGTCAGTAGCCAATGGCACACATGTAAAAAGCAGATGTGACCTCCCACACACACCATATCTGTGAAAACAATCCCTATTACAGTAGCAATAGTCTGCTAATATACTTGCTATACATTCTTGGCACCCCCTTGCACTATGAAGGTGGGACTATAGTGGCTGAGGTAGGGCTACACCCCATGTTCAAGACATATGATGTATATATATATACATATATATATATATATATATATATATATATATATATATATATATATATATGTTTGTATGTGTGTATATGGTTATCCAGATATCTATATAGATAATTACACATGTACATATTGACATATATAGATGGGTATGTATATGTACATAGATATGCATATGCACACCCAGATATATACATATACAGGGCAGTATATGTCTACACATATACAGATAGAAATACATATGCACATATACCTATACCACACTGCCATGCCTGCCAGCAGTCCACTGCTGTTGTATCCCCCAAACATACGGTGGGGCTGGGGCCATGTTGTGTGGACTTCACCTACACAATACATGTGTGCCCATATGCACTCCAGAGGCCAGTGTATGTGACAGTGGTATATGACCCTGTATTATTGAGTCTAGGGGGGGATGCACCATACATAACCTAGGCTGTTACAACATGTAGGGGTATCAGGGGTTAGCTGCCTTAAGGTATCTGGATGTACAGTACCATACATGTCACCTATCTTAACATTACTTACATATAGTGGGTTACTGCAGGCCTACTGCCTCCTGCCATACAGACTCTTCTATTTGCCAGTGTGTCTGTGATGGTGTCCGTTATGCCTTGTTATGTAACAGTTACATCCCATTTGGTCAACTGAAGTCTTTACCACCTAGTGATTGAATACAGAGTGTAGATAGAAGCTGCTGGAATATACACCTGCATCACTTACTGTTGATTGTGTGGTATTCTGTGGCCCAGTCTGTCTTTACTACTGTACAATTTGAAGGGCTTGGCCTGAACAGGAACAGTTGTGGACCTTTCCAGGCTGCTGTATTAGTATAACTGTTTCACAGTTGCATTATTCTGTTCATATAGATGTCAGTGTCTGAACAGCTATATGATATGGCAAATACATATGTAATATTACTCAGAGGTGATCTCTGTCTAACATGCAAGACCATGTCCAACCCAGAATTGATGGACATGCTCCACCTAAAGAAAACCTTATCCCCATGAGCCACATGCTCTAGGCATCTAAACCTCACCTCAACAATAAATAGGATGTGCTGGAGGGATAGATTCTTGTCCCAGAGACTTCCCATGCTTTGGAACAAGATCCCAATCTACATTAGGCAGAGCTCCTCGCTAACACTCTTCAAAAGAAACCTTGATGAGTGGATGGGAGACAGAAAGTTTACCTCGGGGATCATTTCAGTGGATCTGCTGGATAGAGGCACAGGGAACTAATCTAAGGGGGCGGCGAAAGCCAACACATTCTGGCTAGGCTTATAAATGCCTTCAGGCAAATAGCCTAGTACCTACCTATGAACCTATGAACCTATATGTGTAGATTTAGGCATTTGCACGTATATATGTTCATATATATTCATATATATGTATATATATATATATATATACACACACACACACACACACACACACACACACACACACACACACACACACACATACACACACATATATAGATATGTTGTATCTGTTTAGATATTACTATATGTACACACACACACATCTAAATGTTGGTATACATTATCTGTACTGTTGCATGACTGGGTTGGATGATGTGTTTGTGAAAACATCAGATTTATGGATGTCGGGCATTGCTTAGTGGTAAGTCACTTTGTCTATTGTGTGCAGGGTCCTGGGTTCGAGACTTGCTCAAGCTGTTTATTTTGTTGCTGGGCAGAACACAGGCCATTGGATACAGAACAATTAAGGCAGTTTAAAGCAGTTGTAAGTGGGTTTGTGCGTATTTGCATGGAGTTAAGCACTGCTAACTTCCGGTTACAGTTTCTTACACTCAGTTAGCTTCTAAATTGCTTAACATGTGTAGGAATTGCTTTCCCCCATGCAATCAGTCTTAAACTCACTTAATGCTGCTTAAAAGTGCTTACTCCTGGTTACCCCTGTGATAATTACTTTAAAAGAAAAGAAAAAGGGGTTGATAGGAAAGTGGTGAAAAAAGAGGTACAAAGAAGGAAAGACAGTAGAGAAAATAGCCGGGGATGTGCAATAAGGGTGTAGGGAAGGCCCATAGCTCCCCATTTCTTTTACAGCAACTGCTATGCATATACACTGAATTTGGAGGTAGATTTGGACACTGAAACCCCTGGGTGGGGGTGAGGACAACAATGCTTTGTTGTGATGCTAATTAGACCAGATTCCGTGTGTCCAGTGGACATGTGTGTGAAATGGACAGCTATGTATGGGGCAAGATTTTTTTGTGGGAACAGATTGCCCATTTTATTTTTCAGGTGAGACTGGGATGTTGGGGAGGGGTATATTTGGGGAGGTATGTTGGGTAGGTTAACGAGGAGGGTTGTTTGGAAGTTGCAAGCCCATCAACCCCCAAATGGAAACAGTGGAACTGAGGTCTGCACCCATGGGCAGTCACCACTGCACCTTCACTGCCCCAAAGGAGGCTGTGCTGGGGCTGGTTAGGTGGGTCAGACTCACCATCTAATTGTGCCACACAGCCCTCAAGCTGGCATGGCTTGTCTCGAATCTCCTTGTCAAGCTCGCTACGCACCACAGCCCGACCCGAAGGAGGGTGACATGCACCTGTCTGCCCCCGAGCCCCATCCCCTGTGATGTTTCCACCCAAAGGTGGTGTAGGACCATTGGAGGAGGAGGTCCCAAGCTGGGTCCCAGACATGCTGGTGCCCGGTGCCATGGCCAGCTGAGGTGGGACAGGTGGGTCTACTGGGACTGGCCTTCCCATATGAGCTATGATGTTGCAGTTTTAAGAAAGATATCAGTTAGTAATAGTCAACAGCATTCAGGATTAGTTATAACAGCATGAGTAGGTATTCCCATTAAGCCAAGACACCAGATTTACAACAGTTGCAGAGTGAGCAGAACACATAAGTATATGAGACAACAGTGGCCATTACAACAACGTGCTGGTTTCATTGATGGCAACAGACCACCGATATGGGAGTGTTTTAACATGGCACATGGATAGAACCAAATGTGAATATTTATAAACCAATAGGACATATGTCCCAACAAAAGTTTGGAGTGTAGACATACCCATTGACGTGTGTAATTAGGTTATTGTAGCACATATGGTGGGGGTGAGAGAGAGAGAGGTCAATTAACAACTACTATATCCCTGTAGTTTTCACAACTTTCTTAGTCACTGCAGTGATCTGTCATTTAACATGTATTATTACACTACCCAATATCCTTACTTTGTACAATGGTATGTTTGTAGATTAGTATCTACGTGGACTGTGTCTTACGTATAGTCTACACCTCTTACCTGGTATAGCTGTTGAGAAAATCACTGATAACACTATCTGACAATTTCTACACATACTCCCAGATTCCATGCTTGTAGACAAGTATATAAGTGAACTGTCTTGTACCTACAGTCTACACCTCTTACCTGTTATAGCTGTGGAGAAAATCTTTGTTAACACTACTTGACAATTTCTACACATACTCCCAGATTTCATGTTGATATTATACATGTACCTAACAATCTGTTACTGCACATACTCTGGTCATGGCTTGGCAGGATGCAGGTATTAATGTGACATATTTTGAGAGCAGTTGTCATACACTTTGGATGAGATACTACAATGACAGGTTTGTTTTCATATACATTCTCTGACTATGTACAGGTTTGACTATCGGTTATATGTCAGTAAAAGCTGCCTACATTTCTTGGATCATCACACTGATTTGTCAGGGGAACAGGTTACCGGGCAGCAGATTTGGGCCATTTATCTGGGCATGCTGGACAGATCAAAACAGTTGAGGGGTATGACTATGCATACAGCTTGCTACCCGAATATTCTGCCACAGTCTGTACAGTTGATGGTTATGATTATGCTTACAGCTTACTATCTGAACATTCTAGCAAATTCTGTACAGTTGTTGGGTCTAATTATGCATACAGCTTTGTATCTGAACATTCTCACAATCTGTACAGTTGTAGGGTATAATTATGCATACAACTTACTACCACTCCTGGGATTCAAACCCCTACTGTGTGTGGTAAAAATATTACAGCTGACATCACAGTATACCATGCTGTCAGGGAATTGGTGTGAAGCATTCCAATGTTTTCTGTCTAAGTCTCCCTCAGTTGTACAATATGACTAACCTCTTAGGACTTCCGACATTGTTATACTGAATCCCCTACACATTTTATCTGCATTCAACAGTGTGGGTAGCACTGCTTAATGCAACAGTACTATTTATAGAATGCAACACTACAACAACATATGAAAGCAGAATGTACACAAGCACTCCAGGGGTTATACTTTTATTTACAAGATAGTACATCTTTATTTACACACAGCCTATATGACAGTCTTCCTGCCACATTGTCTAGTTTATTCAGTACATCCCATACACAATACATTTTTATACTGGTACAACACTTTCTAGAACTGTTATATTTATTTGTTATGACAGTACATGCAACATTATTACTAACCTGCCTCGTGATGCAGCCTTTGCAGCCTAGCAGCATGGGCTTGCTGGTTCGCAGCCCACTCAACTGCAGCTGTCAGAGAAATACAGTGATAGTTAGCCATTACCTATCCATAGTATACATAAGCTAGGCAATCATTATCTACGTAGTAGAATGAGTACTTACTCAGTGCTGAGGCATCAGTTATCTGCTTTGATTCTTGGGTCCACTGCTCCAAGAGATCTGCCGCTTCAAGTCAGCATGGTGATGCCTGACCTGATCCCCAGTCTGGGGGATACCAGTGACACTGGTGAGGTCATGCGTGAGACTGTCCCAGGCCTCCACTTTATACTGAGAGCCCTGGTACTGGTCCTGCAGTAGTTTCTGCTCATGGTGTTTTACCAGGAGCCATACCATGAATCTGGACTCCTGGGTGCCCCAACACTGCGCTCTAAATCTAGTGCCTTCCCCAACTCCAGCCATTCTGCCTACAGTAAGGATCTGTAACCAGTTATGGGAAGTATTTGTGCCTGTGGGGTTTAAATACTCCAGATTTCCTGCACCTTCCTGTGATTTGACAGTTTTGAAATAGCTCAGCTATGGGCACACCTGCTTACCTAATGTTGGCATTGCTTAAAGGGGTATACCACTGGGCAGATTGAGTTAACCAGCCTACACATTACTTACACCAACTAAGCTAAGCTGTGCAATGCTTATCGTTGCTTAATATTTAATTTGCATTATATTTTCATTTTGGCATTGATTTATTCATTACATGTTATACATGTGTCTGGTATCCATGATTCATGTGTGCATGTACACTGTATGGGGTCCTGGGGACTTCAACACTTTATTATAATAACACCTTACATCTGGCCTTACTGCAGTGCTCCAGTTCACATATTTATGTTATGTAGCAGGTTATACAACATCACACTGTACATAGCTTCCTTTCACATGTTCAGTTTGATTTTCCTATGTTGAGGATTTGTTTGTTGAAACCTCAGCTTTATGTACTGCTATGATGGCTTAGTGGTTAACTGCTGTGACTGTAGTGTACAGGGTCTTGAGTTCAAGTCTTTCAGAGGCAGTTTATTCTGTTGCTGGGAAGAACACAATGTTTGCATAATCCCCAGTGCAACAGTCTTGCCACATTATTATGCCTTTCAGTGTACAGTCCTGTTGCCATTAATATGTCACAACCAGCAACAAGATGTGCAAATGTTTCCGATTCTGTTTTACAAAATCTATATTTGTCTGTTTGTCCCACATGTTCAGTGGACTTTGTAACCAACATCTCCATAGTCTACTATCTTGGGACACCAATATTAACTTTTCATATATTGGTTTAAATTAACCTCTCCTTAGCAATTCTTGCATTCGATCCTGCTCAACATGAGGTTATTCCAAGAGTTTTCTATACTTGCAATCATATTTATGCATTTTCCAAATTTCTTGCCTTCTCTTCTGATCCTTCATCTTATATTCTTTATTTTGTTTTTTTGGCACATTCAGTTGCTGCCCGATTTTTATCTATTTATTATTTGATTTCCATTCTTGAATTACGCTAATATGCTTTTGCTAAACTAAGCAGGAAAGTCATCTTGGACTTATTTTCCTCATGTTTCAAAACTTTCACTATGTCTGGGTCTCATGAGGTCAGCAGATATGTGTGCAGCCCCACAATGGCAGATCTAGACATCTAATCAGTTTTGAAGAGGCCCATACCTCATTCAGAATGGGGGGATATATAATCTTGGCATGCACTGATTTTTATATATCATTTGTTGAGCATGAATCATCCTTCTTGTTTTCCTGTCAAACCTATCCAACACCTTTTGGGGCCAGTCAGTCACTCTAAAACTATAAGTTAGGACAAGAAGAGCAAATTGATTTATAGCTTGAACTTTGTTCCTAGATGTCAACACTGTTTTCAGTATTAATTTAAGTCTTCTAAAATATTCCTAAGTTTCTTGACATTTGTTCATGTTTTATTGTTGATCTTTCATCAATTTCTAAATATTTATGTACTCCCTCTTGCTCAAATTCTTTTACATCACATTCTTCTCCCAAACTGACGTTTTCCTGGTGCCCCAGCCTTCCTGCTTTAAAGGTTGCTTTTGGACATTTATCAAGACCAAATGACAATCTTATCTCATCTAAAAAATGTTGACCACTTGCAGCTGCACTTTCACTTCCTCATCTGCTGAACTATACATTTTTAAATCATCACTAAAAAGAAGATGAGAAGTCTTTATTGTTTCCTGGGAGACAAATTGTAGCCATGACCTAATCTGTTAAACAGACAGCTTAATGTGTTAAGGGCAAGACAAAAGAGCAGCAGTGATGGAGAGTCACCCTGGAATAAACCCCTTTGAATTTTTATCCATGGAATAATAATTTATCCTTTATCATGGCTTAACTGTAAAGTGGTTTGTCACTGTTTCATGGTGGCTGTAATGTAACTGATCAGTGTAAGGTATAGCTTATACATTTTTAAACACTCTTTTATCCATGAATGTGGGATACTGTCAAATGCTTTTTTTGTAGCATATTCATGAAATATTTAGATTCTTCCCCTTTTTACAGGTTTTCATTATGAGTTTATTTAAGATCAAATGATCCTTTGTTCCATATGACTTTCTTTTATTACCTTTTTATTCTGTTGCCATGATTTAAGTTTTCTTCTAAACGACTATAAACTCTGTCAGCATCAATTCCACTGTATAATTTATACATCATTGGAAGGTAAGTTATTGGTCTATACTTTTTCTGATAGCTTGAGGGTTCAGTCTTACGTAGGAGCATTGTTTTTCCAGTTGTTAACCAGGCTGATGTCTGTTCAGGGTTTCCTGTTTCTTCCCTTGCTGTCCAACTCCAACTGAACATCCATACTGGTTTCCTATGGAAGGCTCCAAAGTATCTTCATATGGTAACTGATCAGACACTTCTCACTCCTCTTGTTTCTCCTTAATTTAGATGTCTGTTGCTCTATCCTGTGGGATGTTATCTGAGTTGAATTTTCTACACTAAATCCTTCACTTCACAGGTAATCCATAACCTCAGTTTCTATTTCTTCAACTTCTCCAATACTAATCCCCTTTTCTACTTTTCCTCTGTTTTCTTATTTTTGTATTGTAAAATTTTCCATATACTCATTGTTCCATCATGCTGTGATTTAACCTGTGTTAGACTTTCTGCAATAAATCCTTCACTTCACAAGTATTCCATAACATCAACTTTTATTTCTTGCCTTCTACTTGACTAATCTTCTTTTCTACATTCCCTCATTACGATCTTATTTTTTTATTGTGAAATTTTTCATATCTGATGCTTTTGCCCATGTTCTCTTTGACTAGCTTTCGAGGTGCCTTTTTTGTGGTAGTCAATTTGGTTTTCTCCTTTGCATAAATTTTGTACCATATCAGATCTCTCTTTCTTTCCCATGTCAGTATTTCTGTTTTATACCTTTCAAACATCTCTAGATTTTGTTCTTTACATTTTCACATTTCCTTGTTCACTTCTTTTTCCAAATAGCCCAGGTTTTTATGGTCTATATAGTGTTTTTCATCCGTCCGTTGTATTAATGAACACAAATTTACATTTGAAGCTTCTGGCAGTTTTTTTCTTGTGGAAGTATTTTTTTTCCTCTAATTTCACTCTTAATCTTTACATATATCACCTGTCTGGAAATTCTGGGCTTCTTGCATAATAGTAACAATACATAATTTAATTTTTATCCTCAATAGTCTACTTTATCATCTGTGTGGCTCTTTTTGGCCTATCAGTTTTTGCAATTTTTGTAGACTGTTACTTCCTTCTACAACAGGGGGGGGCATCCTCCCCTGGGATTGGCCTAGCCCCATTGTAGGAATTTTTCCATGTCTTGAGGATTCTACACTGTCAGTTTTCCAGTCCTGGCACCATTGCACCTACAAGGATTGGGCATTTTTTATCCTTGGTCTTTGAACCCAGTTATTTTTATTTTATTTTTAACTTATTTCTGTACATGATATATGCTATATAAAACACCGTCTCTATATATCAGTATTGTCTTGGTGAGATTTTGTGAAAAACAGGATCTACCTCATGAAAGTACTCACCAGGACTTGAGGAAGAATTCACTTTCAGCAATTCTATTCTCCTTCGTTTGCTAGTTTATCATCTCTCCATTCAGACTCCTCTCAGGGTGCTAAGAATGAGAGAGTGATAGTGAAGTAGAAGACAGAGATGAGGAACAAGTCCAACTGGGCATTCCTAGACTTGGTGAAAGCATATGACTAGGTCCAAAGAAAGCATATTGAAACAGGACTGAGATAGTTTTAAATATCCAAAACATTGTTAAAATTAGTGCAGGCTGTGTAGAAGGACCCAATGATACAAGTACAAACATTGTTAGGTGTGCACCAAGTTCAGCTTTAAGCCTATTGCTGTTCATTCTGGTGATGGTCTACATTAGCAAGTAGGTCAGAGGGAAAAAATCAGCATTGCTGTATGCAGATGGTGTGACATTGCAAGCAGACTCTGAGCAGAAACATCAGCAAATAATGGTGGAATTGAATGCAAAACTGTAGGCACGTGGGACAAAACTGAGTTCAGACAAGACTGTTGTCATGGCAGTAAATGGAAATAAGAAGTAGATGTAAATTGAGGTTGAAGGGCAAATAGTTGAGCAGGTTAACAGCTTTGAGTATCTTTGAGGGGTGGATTAGAAGAAAGTCTGAATGAGGAGGTCAAATATAGAATCAGAGGATTTGCAGCCAAGTGGCACTGTGTCAGAGACAGTGTGCAATAGAAGAATGCCAAAGAAGATGAGGGTAAGGTGTATGAAACAGTGGTGGTACCAGTACTTCTGTACGTTACTGAAACCTGAGCAGTAAAGGCAGAGCAGTTGAGAAAGCAAGAGATGATGGAGATAAAATGCCTGGCACAGGTGGTAGGATGCACACTGTGGGGGAGATAAAGAAATGATGACCTAACAACACAACCTAAAGTAACTCCAACTGCAGATATGGTGAAAGGGAACTGAATGATAATTTGGGTGCATGTGCAGGAAAGCAGAAGTTGATTTGGTGAAGAAGATTTTGAAGAGACTGGAAGAAAGCAAGACAAAATGAGAATGTTCAGCAAAGAGATGGGTGGATTGTCTGAGAGAAGACCTGCAACAGTCAGGTAGTAGATTTGCACTGAATCAAGAGAAATGCTAACAGCTGACATGATACTCTGACTTCATGTACAATAGTAATTCCAGGGTAGATTATGATATCTATCTATCTATCTATCTATCTATCTATCTATCTATCTATCTATCTATCTATCTATCTATCTATCTGGCTATACTACCTATTAGGCTGTCTGAAATTGCTATTTAATTGTAGCTTCCAAAAAGTCTTTTTGCTTCATGAATAGAGGACAACAACAGTCATTCTTCTGCATAAAGGTGGGTCATCCACAGACCCCGGAATCTACAACCCCATAAGTCTCACTAGTCTCATATGCAAAGCTAAGGAAAGCATTATGACAGAAATGATCAATGATGACTTAAGAAACCTCCAAACACTGGACTTAACTCAGATTGGTTTTGTCAAGAGCAGGTCATGCCTACTCACATGGTGAACTTCTTTGAGATGGTCATCAAAGGAAAGGATGAGAACACAATGGTCCACACTGCCTACCTTAACTTTGCCAAGGCATTTTACACAACACCCTAACTCAAGAGGTTAGGTATAAACCCTTATGTTACCCTGTGGATACCCAGCTGGCTCATAGACAGGACCCAGGAAGACAGAATTGCCTCATGGATCAGTCCTGGCACCACTAAATTTTGGTATATATTTCCCTGAAGTCAAGGTCAATGTCAATGGCTTCTGGCCGATCAAATATGTAGAAGACTGCAAATTAGAAATAGCCACAGAATCCTCCACTGACACTAAAGTTCTCCAGGAAGGGATGACACAGACAAATAACTTTTGTAAGAGCAATGGACTAAACCTAAGTGTCAAGCAATGCATAATAGTATCCTTTAGAAAGTCATCCACCTCAGGTAACTATCATATTGAGAACAAACCCCAAAGAGCCAACCCAGCAGTCTGTGACTTGGGGCTACCCATAGACAGTATTCTAGCATTTGACCATCATGTGTCTACAGTAGTGAGGAACTCTTCCTATGTTGTGGAACTTATAAACAAAGCTATGATATCTAGGTCCAAGAAGGTCATTGTTCCACTGTATTCAGCATTCATCAGACCTATCGTAGAGTACAATACCTGAAGCGCCTGGTGTGGTGCGAAAGCGCTCGTTTCATATTATATCTCTGCATTTTATCTTCATGGTGGTTCCTTGCAGTCTTTTCATCTCGCACATCCAACAAATGAAATGTATGCAGAGGTTCATCACTAAATGAACACAGGGCATACGTAATCACTTCAAAGCACTATCCCTTTATCCTATCTCCTACAGCTGTTAAGAGGACATATATGCTTGACATATAAGGCACTGTCACACCCCACTCTGACTGACCTCCTGCATATCCACAAAACAAACAGCACCATACTTACTCATTCTAAACACTTAAAAACCTATAACCTTAAACTATATAGAGATATACAGATATATCAAATTCACTATTCACTTACACTAAAAAGGCTGAAACAAGCATGTCCACAGCTATTGGGGGTTGGCTTTTTTAGCCTTAATGCACCCATAAAGACTTAAAAAGTAAAATGTCATGGGCATCCACAAGCAATGTAGCCTAAGTTTCTTTAAGGGGTCATTTGCATATATCCCATGGGCTCCATTACCCCCCATGTATCATCCAATTGCCAAAACCTCAATGACCCTCCAGTCCCAGAGAATATATCAGCCTATGCTGAATTGCTCTCAGAAACTCTGCACAACCATGCCTATGGTGCATAGAGGCTACTATACCTGTAAGAAGTAAGCCCAGGACTAGCTCTAGAACCAAAACCACTTTGATGGCATCCTAAATTAATAGGATGTACAAAACAAAGGAAAAAAAATATGGCAAAAATCAGGAAGGGTAATTCTCATAAAAATAGAAACTCCATCATAAGTAACTAAGAGGGCTAATTAGGGCAGGCAAAGCCAGCTTTAAAGTTAATATATCCTCCCACGTCAAAGATAACCATAAGGCCTTCTACAGCTATGTCAGAAACCTCAAGGGCAGCACATAGCAATGTACTGAACAGGTGGTTATTGGTGCCACATTCACAAAGGCTGACAATACAGCATACCTGCAAGTGGACAGATTCATTTCCAACTTTACCCCCTTCTCACCCCTAACCATCCCCTTAAAAATATCCTCAAATATAACCCCTCCAGCTAAAACTGGGGAGCATGTACTGGCAGCACTCAAGCACTCAGTAAAGCCAAGAACATGGCCTCAATCAGCCCTGATAACATCCCAGGATGTCTCTTGAATAGCCTAAAATATGAGTTATTGTTTAACTACAGTCTTAAAACAGGTTTTGTGCCACATGAATGGGGGACTTCAATGATCATCCATTTCCATAAGGGAGGACCTTCCAACAGGTTGTGGAAGCTATATACTCATTAGTCTGACTAGTGTTATTTGCAAGGAAATAATTTCTGTGAAAATTATCAACAAGGACAAAGGAAACCTCCAGGCAGATCCATCCAGATTTGGCTTTGTCCAAGGAAGGTCATACTTACTGTATCTGCTAGACTTCTTTGAAAAGGTCACCAAAGCAATGAATGAGGGGGAAATGGTGCATACTGCCTACCTAGATGTGGCTAAAGCACTTGATGCAATATCCCACCCAGACATTGTCAATAAACTCATAGAAGTAGGTATAAACCCCTTTATAACACAATGGATAGCTAGCAGGCTCACTGATAGGACCCATGAGGTTAGAATTAGTGAGGCTACCTCCACAAAGAGTCTGGTCACCAGTGAAGCCCCCAGGGCTCTGAGCTGAGCCCACTCTTCTTTGGCATTCATTTCTCAGATCTCAAAGCCAATTTCAAAGGCTTTGGCTAACCAAGTTTGCAGGAGACTGCAAAAAAGGGAGAGGAAGTTCTAATATAGACAGACACTTAGTGCCAAAGTCATGGCTTAAAACTCAATATTAAGAAATGCATTATAGTACTTTTGGGATGTCTACCACTCTGGGTAACTACATCATCAATAAAACAGCCTTAAAAGTTGATTCACTACTCAGGGTCTGCAAATTCATGTTGGTAGTAACCTAGCCTTTGACTAGCATGTGTCTAAGGTGGTAAGAAAATCCTTCTATGTTGCTCAGCTTATAAGCAAGTGCATGACATCTAGGTCCAGAGAGGTCATCATACCACTGTAGTCGGCCCTTATCAGACCCATCCTTGATTATAATACCCCCTTCAGTATGTAGCTGACTTGACACATGCAGCAACTGGAAGGACCATAAAGGTTCTGTACACAAAGAATAAAGGGAGTAAACAGAGTGTCTTACACTAACCACCCCAAGCCCTGTTTCTTTACCCCGTATCATACAGATATCTGCAATGTAATCTTTGCCCTGCATATAGGGCATCACTGGATCCTGTTTTAATGAACCTTTTGCATATCCACAAAGCAAACAGCCTCAGAACTACTAGATTAAAAGTCATAAATTTCATTGCAACATAAATAGGTAATGTTAGAGAGAGACAGATATGTTTATCAGAGAATTTCCAATCTTTGGAACAAGTTCCCCATCCACGTGAAGCAGAGTTCCTGCCTATTCCTTTTTAAGTGCAATCTGGACCAATGGATGGGTAATCAGAAATTCACACATGGTCTGGTTCCTATGTCTGTGATGGACAGAGACATTCAGTAAATCACCACCTGCATAAATCAAATTTGTGGGTCACAGTTGGGTTGCACGGCTAGGCATATAAGTACTTTAGTGGTCATTAGCCTAGTATACATCTATGAACATATGAACCTATGAATAGGAGGTTTAATGTATTACAGAGTGAAAACTTTACCTTGGCAGGTTTTCCTTGCAGTTTTACTGAATGGCTTGCCTGTGTGACATTTTAACACTTTGTTTATATCTATACACATACACACACACACACACACACACACACACACACACACACACACACACACACACACACACACACACACATATATATATATATATATGTGTGTGTGTGTGTGTGTGTGTGTGTGTGTGTGTGTGTATGTATATGCATAGATGTACATATGTCCAGTAACTTATCTAAAGTCTCTTTTGTCCAGGCCCCCTTTAAATAATTCACAACAATGCATAAATACCTTTGACAAGCTTTATTAATAAATTATATAAACATAAACTTATTTAAACTGGAAAATCAACAGCAATAACTTCACAACTCTCAGTGATCTCAGGGCAGCGGGCCTACTCATCCTAGCTGATTCATACATCAGGGCAGCGTACCCACTCACCTTGTTACATCCTCCACCAGAACGGCGTACCTACTCACCCACAAACCTTGAATGGGCAACGTACCTGCTCACCTCTTTCAAATCAACCATTAACCAATGCAGTTCACTTAGTCAAGCAGTGTCCAGCTACTCACTTGACTCTCCCCAATCCAAATTCATGACCTCCTTCACCTTGAGGGGGAACAGAAGAGGACAATCCTGTCCCTCTTCTCTGCTCCTACACTAACAAAACTCCAACCAAATAATTTGGGAGGCAGGGACACCAACTCTTGCCAAAATGTGACCACTTCCTCTGGTACCTCATATATATCAGCTACTCTAAGTCCCTCCCTAACCTACATCACTTTCCCTTACCTCACCATCCCTTAACCCTTTATTATACAAGGCCCAGCCCCTGTAACCTAACTTACCAAACCAATATCCCTTTCCATTTACCCCTAATATATACCCCCCACAATCTAACTAAAGAGGGACAAGGACAGATTGGTTTACCTGAAACCTCATTTGTCCTGGCCCCCTTTAAAATATTCCCACCAACACATAAAGACCTTTGATGACCTTTATTAATAAATGATATAAGCATAAACGTATTTAAACTGGAAAACCAACAATACAACAATAACTTCACAACTCTCAACGAACTCAGGGCAGCGTACCTACTCACCCACAAACATTGAATGGATCTCAGGGCAGCGGGCCTACTCATCCTAGCTGATTCATGCATCAGGGCAGCGTACCCATTCACCTTGTGACATCCTCCACCAGAGCGGCGTACCTACTCACTCACAAACCTTGAATGGGCAGTGTACCTGCTCATCTCTTTCAAACCAACATTAACCATTGCAGTTCACTTAATCAAGCAGCGTCCAGCAACTCATTTGACTCTCCCCAATCCAAGTCCATGACCACCTTCACCTTGAGGGAGAACAGAAGAGGACAATCCTGTCCCTCTTCTCTGCCACCAGCCTGAATACAAGCTGTTCCCCCTCCTAACCCATAACCTTCACCATCCCTTCTAAAAACAAATTCAAGTGAATGTTAAACAAATCCAAACCCACCTCATTCAAATGTACCCCATCTGCTCAATATCAAAAGACATCACCATCTGAAAAATCCCTATGTTCAATAGTATGCATCCCTAAAACCCTTAATTACCTAGCCAATCTCTGATTAATGAACTGCCTAATCAGCAATGACTACAAGCATTCCTTCAGCTTAAAAGTGGAATTAATTCTGACCAAGCTATACACATATTTGGATGCACCATCTGCAACTTCAACAAATCTTCTAAAACAGTATCTACCAAACACTTATTAGAAATGATACCAAGATCATTACCTCCCAAATGGATGACCAGTACTCTAGGATACTCTACCTTCAATCTTGCTTGCTCAAACTCGGACATCAACTTATCCCATCTAAGCCCTCTGACCCCATGCCAAGTGCCTGACCACCTTAAATGAGACAAGCCCAGGTTTTTACCATCCTCCATAATAAGTGCATCTTTCTCTCCCCAGTGGATAAGAGAGTGGCCCATGATGACAATCTGCTTTCCTAAAAGAGAAGAAAAGGAAATTAATAACATACAAAACTAAACCTTATCTAATATATATGATAAAAATGCATTTGAAGACCACCTCCTCACCCTTTTAATAACCTCAATGGAACTGCCCTCCCTAGCTAAATCCAGCCCTTCCAATTCAAAAAGAATGAGCTGCAAACCTTTCCAATGAAAAACCCATACAAAGGAAAACCCTCCTAATGAGATGTATGAATCTACTGCTTGTCACTCTCTTCCCATTTGCCAAACAGTAAACCAGATCATACAAGCTCCCCATCCAAATCCATCTTAATTCCTTGCCCCACCTTACTGGACAAAGCCCAACATTCTTATCGGCCTTACGCACAACCACTGAACTTTTACCCAATTGATCTGTCTTTTGCAACCCAATAATAACCACCCCATCACCGATCATTACATCCCTCCAAAACAATGACCCTAACAACTCAGACACTCGGAAGGCACCAAAATAAAACCATGCACACAATGTAACCGACATAACATAATCCAGAGAACTACCTTCTAATAATGCTAAGCCTTTCAACAAAACTTTCAGCAATGCCCTCGTCAGAGGCCATCTCATATCCCTAAGTTCCCCATCCACTTTCCCCCAGCCTTTCAACATACGCTTTACTGTCCATGATTTTGTAAAATCCCGTAACCCCGACACTCATGCAAATATGCTAATCATGGCCAAATTCACCCTCATCATTTGTAAAGCCTTACCTAACCCCCAAGCTTGAGCTAAATAATGCAGCAACAATTCCTCTGACCATACCCCTTCCTCTTCTGGCAATTGAAGAACAAACTGATCAAATTCATAAAAAACCCTACCATAAGCCTTCCTGATAGAGATAGACCAAGAATGATACACCAACCTCCTGGCTACCTCGACCCAAGGTTCCACACCTCGTGTGGCAGGGGTTCTGGCACATCCTCTGCCTCTGGAGCCAGTAGCCGAAACCTGTAAAATTGAAACTGGGACAAACTATCAGCAATTTCATTCTTCACTCCAGGCATATGCACTACCTGTAAAGGGAAAATTTATTAACAGACTCTGTAAAACCAGTTTGCATAAAATCAACAGTAAATTCTGACTTAGCCATCTTCTTTTGCAACACATGCACCACAGCCCTGTTATCAGAATGGAAGACAACTCACTTGCCACATAAATGGTCTTTCCAAAATAGAGAATCTGCCGAAATAGGCATCAGTTCTAAAAATGCAACATCATGTTTCAATTCATCCTTCCAAAGTTGTGGCCATTTAGCTGCAAACCACTGCCCCCCAAAGAAAGCCCCCATGCCAATGACCCCAGCTGCATCTGTGAATAACTGAAGTTCCTCTTGCTGACCCAGTCTGTATGCCAAAAGGAAATTCATTGAATTGTTCCAAAAAATGAGACCACAATATCAAATCCTCCCAAACTAACTTGGTCACCCTAACCCAATGGTGTTTACTCTACCCCCGTTCAACAGAAATGCCACTGACCTACAAAAAGTATGCCGGGGGGGGGTGTACCGCTCGACATGCAAAGTTCAAAAGTCCTAACAACTCCATAACTGTCTGAATCCATACTTTATCCTTAGCCACGACTGACCTTATCACTGTCTTCAGTCTGTCTATCTTATCCATTAGCAAACAAAACAGACCCCGTTCAGCATCTACCTTCAATCCCAAAAATTCTAATGCTCTAGCTGGACCTTCCAGCTTATGTTGAGCCAACGGTACCCCTAGTTCTTCACACATGCTTATAAATTCCCACAAAACTTCCTGCGCCCCTAAACTTCCTTCCCCAAATAGCAAAAAATCATCCAACTAACGAACTGTCTTCTGCGTACCCACCTTCTGTTGCCATACCCACTGTAGCACCGTACTAAACTTCTCAAATGTTGCACATGTCACCGAACAACCTATTGGCATAGCTTTGTCAAAATAATATTTCCCATCAACTACCATCCCCAGCAACGGCCAATCATCCTGCCTGATTGGCAGTAAACAAAAGGCAAATTCAATGTCCACCTTTACCAACCACAGTTCCTTAAATTCATTGATCACCTTGACGGCATCCTCCAGGGATACATAACGAACTTTAACATCCTCCTCTGCAATTAAATCATTAACTCAGCCCCTCTTAGTATATGACAAATGGTGGATCAGCCTAAACTGCCCAGCCCATTTCTTTGGTACTAACCTCAATGGTGGCACCTTGAAATTAACAAAAGGGGGACTGTCAAATGGACACAACAATCGGCCAAGTTGACGACCTTCTTTCCACACCAACCCCTCTAGTATATCCTCCTTACCACGCTCTGAGCACAGATTTCTGCAAATCACCCCATCACCAACCACCCCAGACTTAATAGAAAACCCTCATTGAAACCCATCTAATATCTCATCTCTAAGCACAGAGTCAGGAAAACCTTGAAGCATGTCCTACAGAACCTCCACTTTAATGGGCAAAGATCCCCCTTCCCCTATTCCCCAAAAGAATCCACTTCCCCGATATCCATGAAAATTACCTCTAACCCTAATGGCTTGAAATTCCTGAATGGAGGGCAAGCCACCCCCTTTGACATGAAACTGGAATTCAAAGCCATGAATTCATGCTGACCACATTGAAATGCTAGATGACTACCTCCACACCTTGAGCAAGAGTGAAACAATTTGCATCCTACCCAGGAACAAGAGCCACTATTAAAAGACCAATACACCCCAACTCCTTCACCCACTTTTTCCAACCTATTAGACCCTCCATAGGTATCCATCATGGTAGCCAACCAAAGATCCAGATGCTGCAGCTCCCAGCGAAGTGAATAATCCACTGCTTTCCTCTTACAGAACCTCTGATCATACCATAACCAAGCGTTCCCTGGCCATAAACATTATACCTCCTGAATTGTAAGGAAGTAACCCAAAAGGGGCAATGCCAAAGACCCATCCTTTTCGAGATGCATGGCCATGTAATAAATAAAACCTACTACCCAGTTATCCTGAATCCTGGGGTTGAATTTTACATATTCTTTTCCTACCCAAAAACCGACAATGCAGCCAACAAATCCTTGCTATTAGTTGACTCTGCCTGTATGAGCCACTGCACCCCTCCAGCATCAATTAACTCATATACATCTACATAGTCTCCTTTCCAATTTTTTTTCCTTCACTGACAATGGAATGTGTGGGGTCAAAAAGACTGCCCCTGACCCCTGTCCCAATGCTTGTGTGGTTAACTAGTCACTCGAGCAAAGACCAAATTTGGGATCCAAGTCCAAGCCTACACCAGAGCTAACCCATGACCCTGCAATCCTGCAATACCTCTAATTACATCTCCCCCACTGGACCTGTTTGTCCCTGCAACTTCCACCTCAGCACACCCAAGAGCATTTCATTTTGTGCCAGAGTTCCTACCTATGAGTTCCCCTTCTACTTTGTTTACCCCTGCATCCTCATTACCTATGTCACCTTCCAAAACTGATGAAACCAAAATATTACTTGAGCCTCAGTCCTGAGACTTGCTTGGAGCTGCTGAGCCAGCTGTGACCACTTCTTTTGTTGTATGCTGCCTGTTCCCCCAAGCTGTAGCTCTTGACATGGAATACCTCCTCTTTTGCCAGATGCCTCCTACTGCTCCACAACTGCCTCTGCCATGGACACCTCTTGGAAAGGGTCCTCAGCCTGATCCACTATGGCCTACCAGCATTGCCTCAGTCCAGCTAAGTTAGCCATCTGCAGAAAGAGAGAATACACACATTAACCACCACATTGCATCATACATATGCCCCTTTTCCTTCCTAACCCCTCAACAGTATCAACAGTAAACCACATTCTACCTTAAGCCTTGCTCCATGAACACAAATCTAACAATATAACTTACCAGTATCAAAACCGAGACCCTCTATCTCAGTAAGCATCAATGAACACCTCCCCATCTATTAATATTGCTTACTTATTTATGTACTCTCCTTTTGAGGACCCTGGTGTCTCCCATCCAGTATCTGCTTTCAGGAACACCCTCTCCAGCCAACCTACCCAAAGCAATATAATGAACCCCCATTCAATAACACAATACCAGTCCAGTACCTACCTATACTACATAAAAGACTGTGCCTTGCTTGCCTTATACTGTATTTATTTATTTATTTTTTTATACTTTAACCTATTTGCCCCTACACTCATACCTCTCAGTCGTCTAGAGAAAAATCCTAGACAAAGACATAACGTGTAGGAAACAGATAGGGCCAATTTATATTTCCTCATATGAAAATAGAACATTGATAGATTAATAATCAGCCCTGTCAAGTCTTGAACCCAGGGCCCCATACACTATATGCAGAGAAATGTGCCAGTCCACCATTTGAGTTGCAATAGGCTTGCCTAGCATGTATTTACTGATGGATGTGGAGTCTTAAAATCACATATTTATCATTACTAATAATTATGATCCTCTGCTATACCCGGACAAGTACAAGACCACACTAAATTATGAGGCAACAACTTGGACATTCACGTTTTTTTTTTTTAATCCGTACACTAACAGGGATATAAATACCTCCCATACTCATGGAGCTCAGCTCGGTGTGAGCCACTCATTCTCCTACCCTTTAGAGCTCATTAAACCACCCTGAGCTCTTGTTGCCACCACATCAATGGCTGTTGCCCTCACTGCACATGAGTAAAGGCCTCCACCACACAGTGAACATTCCCTGGGCCTGTGAACTACGTAAACTAGCAAAACCACTGCACAAAGCCACCAGGTCACCTTTTCTCATCCTCCAGATCACTTAAACCACCGATGAGTTAAAGAAAACAAAACATGGCACCAGCGACGACCCGCAACCACCAGACCACAGGGGAAATGACAGGGCCAAGAAAACCACCAACCACCAAAGGACGGATAGACCACCATGGCATCGCAGCCCTAAACCACTGACGATCCTGAACATACAGATACAGAACAGGCAGATGGGCTTAAGCAAAAACAACCCAACCCCACCAATGCACCATGAAGCTACCAGGGACCAAGGAGCCATCGCAAAGACACGAGGTAAGCCATACACCATGCCACAAACAGCCTGCTCCCAGACCAGACAACATTCACCTCCACTCTATCCCCCCATTCTCCCCACCATCACATCCCCCCTACCATCTAACACCCCTAATCTACAGCCTTATTAGCCTTCACACAGGAGGGGGGGGGCTGCTCCTACTTAAAGACCTCCTTGCAGCACACACACTCCAAGGCCTACCTGTCACCAGAGTACATACAAGGTCATCTGGATGTGCATGTGTTAGCTTCACCAACACCAACTCATGCCAAAATGTGACCACTTCCTCTGGTACCTCTTATATGTCAGGTACTCTAAGGCCCTCCCTAACCTACATCACTTCCCCTTACCTCACCATTCCTTAACTCTTTGTAATCCAAGGCCCAGGCCCTGTAACCTAACTTACCAAACCAATATCCCTTCCCATTTACCCCTAAGATACACCTCACAACCTAACTAAAGAGGGACTGGGACAAATTGGTTTGTTCCAAACCTCATTTATCAAATGGTAACTGATCGAATATAACTTCTTAATCAGTAGCTTATTGAAACAAAGACAAAGCAAGAAAACCCTTCTTTTTTGCAGGGGGAAAAAATCCATGCACCCCCACACCCCCTGCTAATGATATATACCAACTAGAAGATCACACTACATTAGGGAAGGGGAATATTCCCCAATCACCACTGTATCATGATCTCGAATAGTAAGACAGCCAGCATGTTCAGTCAGCTGATTTTATATCAGTTGTACTGGTGTTTCATCTTGCTCAACAAGTTGAAGTTCAGCAACTTATCATACACCCGGAGTTGATCCCCTGCAAGACCCATGTTAGCATTAATTCTTTGGTCAACATTCCTGCAGGACCCATGAGAGCATTTGTTTCTATGTTAACAGTGTTCCTGGGATTTGGTTTATGAGGTTTTTAGACATTGTGAGCTTCAGCTTTTTGGTCTTTCTATATTATGGTCTTGCCAATATGATATTTCAAGACTGTGGGCTTCTAGATCATAATAGTATATATATATATATATATATATATATATATATATATATATATATATATATATATAGATGATATTGAGTAGATATAGAAATGCATGGGTTTGGTGTGTGTGTGTGTGTGTGTGTGTGTGTGTGTGTGTGTGTGTGTGTGTGTGTGTGTGTGTGTGTGTGTGTGGGTGTGTATGGGTGTGTGTTTTTTTATATATGAAGTGGGTATAGTTTTTTTTCTATTGAGTTAGCTCGTTTGACCTGTGAGTGGGTTAGTTATTTAAGTGAATAACAGATTGCCAGTTTTACAGGAATGAAGTTAATGTCAGTTTGCTTAACAGTGGATTTAGATATAAAAAATCTTGCTTTAATCCAGTAAAAACATAAAAGTGGGATAAGTAAGCTGATCGGCGCTATGCATGATCACGCTTCATCAAATAAATTAAATTAAATAAAGTTCTTATATAGTAAAAAAATTCATCAAAAAATTCATCCAAAAAAAAATTGGACTAATTAATCAATCAATTAATCAATAGAACCTTGTAGCATTAAATTTCTGAGCTGAAAAAACCAAAAGATTAAAATTTTAATTCTTCTTATATCGTATAAATTCTCATTCAACATAATCCAAAGCCTCTTTTCTTATTCTATAAGAGAACACATATAATTTTTTTTTTAAATAAGTGACATTAATCATACATTTATATTTATATAGTATACTTTAAATCATGTTCATGTTTCATATTCAAATGCTCAAATGGATGTGCATTTTTAAAGCACCCAGTTCTATAATAACAGTAGTTTTTGATAAAATCTTCCTTCATTCCGATGACAGGTCACAGTAAAAATCACAATATGTGCATACATAAGTTTTACATAATGTCATTTGTTAGATAACAGTGGATTTAGAGAGTTTTTCCCTTTCCCCTACTACTGTGTGGCCTTGAAGTTGATACATCTGTATATATATATATATATATATATATATATATATATATATATATATACATACCATGTAACAGGGGTGGGGGTGATTCAAATTGCCCCCAGAAAAAAAAAAAGTTTTTTGGAAGCCTTTGGTATTTTGTCAACTTTGTTATTGTTCGGTTACTGATAATGCAGTTGCATGTGTGTGTGTGTGTGTGTGTGTGTGTGTGTGTGTGTGTGTGTGTGTGTGTGTGTGTGTGTGTGTGTGTGTGTGTGTATTACATACCTCTCAACTGCACATATTTTGGCAGAATGTCTAAATTTTTGCCTCAAATATTTGGTCTTTGGTTTTCTGGCAAATCACGGAGGATTGAGGTCCATAAATAATAAGCACATAATAACATATATTTGAGTTTCAGACCATATTTTTTTCAGAAAATGCATAGTGACACAAATCCTGTTATTCTAGCAGCTTTCTACATTTATAAGAGTAATATTTAAAATTTATTTATTTATTTATTTGTTTTTTATGTATTTATTTATTTCAGTTTGATGACCTGGGAAGTTCACTTGGCTTTGAAAGGCCCGTTTTCAGTGGAGGCCCGGCGAGATAAGCTCCATGGCACAATTAAAATAACAAGTTAATTACAAGTCAAAATGTCAAAAATATTATCAAATGTAAGTTAGATCCATCATTAAGAGGAAATTGTTCAAAACAACAGACATATAGTACATGGTTCAGTACAACTTAATGAATTTAGCTGTTCAAAACAACAGACATACATTACATGTTACAGTACAACTTAGTGAATTTAGCATAAGTAGGTGTTAGAATAAAGTATAGGTCTAGTGGTAGTGAAAATTTGTTCTATAAGCAGAGTGAACATAGTATAATATTTACAGAGAATGTATTAGTAATATAGAGGATGCAAGAGATGAGCAGAGTGTTAAGTGTGAATGATGAATTACAAAGTGGGAACCCGTGGGTGAAGAGCAGGGCAAATCCACTTGGAGGATAGATATGAGTAAAGAAGGGATTTGAAGTTGGTGGGATTTGCAGTGTTTTGAAGGAGGGGGGGTCCAAAGTTTGTCTATAGAGTAAGATAGCAGGAATTGGCCAGGGGACCTAGAGGGTTTGTGAATTTGTAATAGGTTTTGGTTTTCTGACCGAAGTGGGCTATTTGGAATATAGGGGGATAAGATGGAAGAGAGAGCTGGACAGCTAAATGGTTTAAAGATGAGTTTGTGAGCTGTGGTGAGTTTTAGCAGATTTAGGAGTTTGGTATCTCAAGCCATTGTAGGGATTGGAGAGAGAGGCAGTGATGGGATGAATATTTTGAGTTGGTGGCAAATTTGCTGATTTTATTGTAACAGGATTCTAACTTGGATTGTAAACCGAGTTGGAGATTGGTGAGCAGGGGAACACCATATGTGAGAGAGGAGAGAAGGTGGAGGAGGCTAAGGTCTTTCTGGTTGCTGGAGTAAGGAAGTGGTTTTGTCGATACAAGAGTCCTAATTTCTGATCAGTTTTTTAATAACGGTATTTATATGGATTTTAGATGATCATTGATAATGACACCAAGGAGCTTTGTGTGAGATACAATTTCAGTGGGGCTGTTATTTTGGGTTAATATAATGAAGGAGGAATTATCAATGGTGGAAGTTCTGGAGGGAGTAAATACCAGTAGTTTAGTTTTGGTTGAGTTTAGGGCAAGGTGGATGTTGTACATCCAAGTTTCAGTTTTTGAAAAAATTGGGTTTTTAATATTAAGTCAGAGGGGGTGTCAGCAGTACAGATGTCTGCATACTAAATTACAGAGGAATTTGGAATGGAGAACTGAAAGTTGTTAATGAAAATGTTAAAAAGAAGGGGTCCTAGCACAGATCCTTGTGGTACACCGGTGGGGGTATGTAGGAAGGAGGATATTGAGGATTTCCATTTTACAGCTTGGAGTCTTTCAGAGAAGTAATTAGAGAAGCAAGATAGTGTAGAGGGGGGAAGGTTGAGAGTGGAAAGTTGGGATAAGAGTATGGGATGGGAGATGGTGTCAAAGGCTAGGAATAAGGAAAGATGCTAGTTTACCAGTGTCACAGGCCTGGTTGATGGAGTCAAGAAAGGACAGAAGAGCTGCAATGGTACTATGGCCAGGGCGGAAACCATGTTGGGTGGGGTGAGGAGGTTATTGTGGATTAGATGTGACATTATTTGGGTATGAATACATTTTTCTAGTATTTTTGAGAGTGGGGAGAGAATATCAATTAGCCTAAAGTTGGTGGTATCATAGGTTTTATCACCCTTGTGGAGTGGAATGATGAATATGTGTTTCCAGATAGATGGGACATGGGATTCTTGGATAGACCTGTTAATTAAAATGGAAATAGGTAGGGCTATGCTGTTGGCTGCAAGTTTGAGGAAAAAAGGGTGTACAATGTCTGGTGCAGAAGAGCAAGGTTTTAGTTGGGATAGGAGATTTTTTATGATGCTTGTGGGAACAGGGTTGAGTTTGAAGGAGGATGGATGCTGTATGTTGTCAGAAGCATGTGATGAGAGTGGGGAGAGAGAACTAGGAAGAAGGTTGGGGAAGGAGGTGGTTAGTTTAGCCGTACAGTCCACAAAGAAGGAGTTGAATAATGTGGCGGTATCAGGTTCAGAAAGATTTGGGTTGGGGCAGGGGTTGTCTTTGTTTCTGGGATGGAGGAGAGAGGAGATAGTATTCCAGAATTGTTTAGGGTTGGAGGGGTGTGCTGATTGGAGTTTGGTGTAGTAGGATTTCTGGTTTCTAGTTATTCATTTTTTATGGAATTTCAGAGATGTTTGTATTCTACTAGGGTAGTGGGTAGTTTGTTGATGTGGAACTGCTTCCACTTTTTAATCCCATAGTATCATGGTTTGTTTAGTTTCTTTGGATAACGAAGGAGAAATTTTAGATTTGACTTGTTTGGTTCTAAGAGGATCATGGTAGTTAAGTAGATTTAAAAAGGCTTCACTGAAGTAGGTGATAGCATTGTTGAGGGACAGGTTTTTTAGGGGGTTCCAGTTGATTAGGTTTAGACAATCCATAAATATTTGAAGGATGAACTTAGAAAGGTTACGGGTTTGGATCTACTGGTGTTGCTTGAGGAGTAGAGATGGTTGCCAATCTGCAAAAGCAGGTAGGTGGTCACTGATAGGGTCAGGGAGGGTGCCAGAGGAAGATATTAGATTGGGGTGGTATACTAATACCCAATCAAGGGTGGTGCCTGAATTTCCATTTTTGTTAGGTCTAGTAGGGACATTAATTATCTGGGTAAAATTAATGAGATTGATTGCATGAGAAGGAGGTTGAGAGTTGATGTTAGCCCAGTTAATGTTTACGTCACCTAGGATATAGGTTTCTTTTCTGAAGATGGAAGAGAACCAGGAGAGGATTTCTTCAAGTATTGGAATGTTATTGTTGCCTGGGGGAATGTAGATGAGGCTATGTATATAGTTTTATGATTATTAATTTTTAGAGATGCTATGGTTATTTCTGAGTTAGAGAAAGTAGGGATAGGGTTGATATATGGTGTTACTGTGTAGGCAGAGGAGTAAATTAAGGCTACTCCACCTCCTTTCGTAATGGGTCTATCATTACAGATTATTTGGTAGCCAGGTGGAAGTATTTCACTGTCAGTTATATGTGGTTTAAGCCAGGTTTCTGTGATAGCAACAATATCTGAGTGATTATGGAAGAGCCTGGCATGAAAAGTAGGGACTTTGTTGCAAAGGCTTTGTGCATTAATTGTTGTGAAGCAAATGGATTTAGGTGAGAGGGGGTGTAAAAGGGTGGAGACATTATTGGAAAGAGAGTTGAAGGGCCTGGGTTGGGATGAATATCACCTGATAGAGAGAGGGAAGTAATATGTAGTAATTGTATTAAGAGGTTGATAGTAGATTGAGGTTGTCTGTAGGGATCTTGGGCTGATTTGTTTGGGTGTGATTGGCAGGGTAATGTGGGTGTTGCTATGACTGGAAAGATTTTGGGTTTGTAGAAAAGGGTGGTGTAATAGGGACATAGTTCAGGAGTTATTGAGGAGTAAGGTGACTGGGATCTGAATTGGAAATTGGTTGTATAGTGTGTTAGTGTTATATTAGGGGGGTGAGAAAGTTGTGCCATGTAGAATAGGGTTATTAGGATTTCTGGTAGTATGAAAGTCAGTAGAAGAGATTTGGGAGGGGACATAGTGCAGGTGGGTAGAAGTTACTATTTTAGAGTGATTGGTGTGGATGTTGTGTGATTGGGAGAAGGATGGAAATGGGAGGCAATAGGGATAGTTAAATGTGGAGGTAGTGGGATGGGTGAAAATAGGGGGAGGGTGGAGAGAGGAGTAAGGCTGTAGGGATAACGAAGTGGGTTCAGACCTCCAGCAGAGGTGAGTGCCAAAAAAAGAAAAAGTATCAGTGAGTGCAGGTAAAGGCAGGACACTGATAGTATTTCTGTGCTGTCTGGTATACTGTAATGTAAGTTAGTGGATAGGCAAGGACTAAGAGGATAACACCTAGATTAGACTACTTTGCTTTACTTAATGAGGGGGATTGCTAGATATGGGGAAAGGGTACTGGATCAGTAGCAAGCAGCAAGGCACCTTAGTTAGGCTTAGGTGCTGGTTAGGAGGACAAAGTGGAGCTTTACTGCCACTTAGTGGAGAAGATGGGGTACTACAGATAAAACAGGAAAGAGAGGGGGTATCCCTGTGAGTGTGCACGCTATCGGACTCAATTATACATAGACCGGGTCGCTGCAATTATACTATACTGTAGCACACATAGGAGTCTGTAAGATCCCGCAAGCTTACATGGATGTTTTGGTAGATAACACACTTTCTCCTGGGGATGCAGGTCCACTGAGTTGCTGTTTCACTCTGGGTCAATTATTTTCCTGGGCAGAGGGAAGTTTTAGATGAGACAGGCTGTAAAAGAGCAGAAGGAATAGATAGTGTTAATGACTATTAGTGGAGGTACAGGTAACAGTATGGGGGATGCAGGAGGAGAGTGTGAGTGAGTGTAGATAAAAGAGAGCAGTGAGTGGGGTGGAAATCTGTCCCTATTTTTGGGCCTTAGTCCTACCATTAGTTTAGACTTTGTCAGATTTCTTACATTAAAAGGTTGAGAGGTATGGTGTATAAATATGGGTCTATGTTGTTTTATCGAAATTTCAAAACTTTGAAATCCATATGGCCGAGACCATATGATTGAAGTTTTGAAACTTCAAAACAACAGCAAAAACACTAAAGCAAAACAGAAAGTTTCACCTTTAGGTTTTTGCGGGGGGGGGGGGCTGCACTCCCCACACCGCCTGTTACTTAAATATACCAACTCCGCGATCACACTACAGCGAGGAGAATGGTAAATCTCCCGTACCCCACTGTATGGCAATTTCAATTCAAAATGTTCAAAGTTTCAATACTTCTATCATATGGTCTTGGTCATATGGGTTTCAAAGTTTTGAAACTTCGATAAAACAAGATAGACCCCTAATTATATATATATATATATATATATATATATATATATATATATATATATATATATATATTGGCCAGGATTTATGAATTCCTGCTCTTTGAGCTTAGGTCACAAGCATGATGAGCAATGATGAGCATGATATATATACAGAAGAGGTAATAAGAGATCTGGGGACCCAGGTAATTAGTAATCTCTCCTTTGACAATCATATTGCCAAAGTAGTTAGGCAATCCTTCTATGTAGCCCATCTAATTACTAAAGGGTTTGCATCTAGAAATAAAGAGGTTATAGTGCCCCTCTGCTCGTCACTCATCAGACCCATCATAGAGTACAATGCCCCGTTTGGGATGTACCTCACAAGACACTTCCAACAGCTGGAGAGACCACAAAAGTACCTCACCAAGAGGATTACAGGCCTCAAACATATGTCCTATGCAGCCCGACTGTAAAAACTCAAGCTGTACTCAGTGGCATATTGCTTACTCAGAGGTGAGCTCTGCCTGGCTTACAAAGCCATGTCCAACTCAGAATTAATGGACATGCTCCACCTAAAGAAATCCAAGTCACTGCGAGCCACTCGCTCTAGTGAGCTAAACCTCACCACAACAATAAATAGAACATGCTGGAGGGATAGATTTCTGTCACAGAAACTCTCCATGCTTTGGAACAAAATTCCTAACTACATTAGGCAGAGCCCCTCCCTAACACTCTTCAAGAGAAACCTTGATGAGTGGATGGGTAACAGAAAATACACCCCTGGGATCACTTCACTGGCTCTTCCTGACAGAGGCTCAGTTAATTAATCAATGGGGCAGTGAAAGCTGACACACTCTAGCTAGGCTTATAAATGCCCTGGGCAGATAACCTTGTACCTACCTATGAACCTATATGTATTCAGAAAGCACAGTAACATGACATGGCCAGTTTGAAAACAAGGTTAAGCAGAACTATATGCTAATGACCATATAATGAGCTATGTTGCATATTAAGGAAGGAAATAAACATACTATTGTGATTCAGAAATGCATATACCACACATGCAGGTATGCTGCACATTATTTAGCTTTTAATTCAGCTATGTACTCTCATTCTGCCACCAATACACTATGAAGTATGTTAAGAGTTGCCGCCATTGTAAACCTATATCTGTAAGAGGTTGTGATAGAATGTGCTGATGATGATGTTGTCAGAAAACACCTCCAAAGGTGTAAGGTTCTCAGTCCAAGTTTAACCTACATAGGATCCATGAATGGACCACTACTGGGTGGACAAGGACACCATACATCTAATAGTGCACACATTTTACCCCTGTCTACAGACCTGTGAGAATCATGGACAACTTGTTTCAGTGAGTGCTAAGGTGTGTGTAGCTTTGCATATTTTAGCTGAGGGGGATTGTTCAGTGATTTACAGGCACACAGTGGGGTTTTACAGACCTCTGTCACAAGAATAGTCTACCAATTCTTCAATGCAGTGTTGCAGCATGTGAAGGAGCATATGTGGCTTTCACATATTCAAGAGTAGAGAACTATCACTGTGATAGATTGCTATGTTATAACCAATTTTTCTGAGGTATGGGAGACCATGGGCTGCACTCACATTGAAATGAAAGTCCCACCTTGTAAACTAGAAAGGAGGTATGTGAACCACAGAAGTTATCACTCCATCATCTGTCACGTAGACTGTAATTCACAGGGCATCATTTACAATGTGTGTGCAGGCCACCCAGGCAGTTTCCATGACTCTCACATATGGTAAACCTTTGACTTCTCCCAAAAGTTTGCAAGGGGTGACTTCCCACATGGACATTTAGGTGGGGGAAATTGAATATGCCGTATTGCCTTGGCTCATTACTTCTATGAGAAATCCACAAAGCTCCACTGTGCAAGGTTAAAACCCCACCCAAGCACATTCTAGAAACATCATAGATCATGTGTTTGGTCTGATTAAGTCACATTTCCACTATCTGGATGCACATGGAGGTGCCCTGCAATATGAACCTGCCACCTGTGCTAGCATACTGACTGTGCGTTCCAGCTTCCATAATATTACAGCAGGGTGGCCCAGTACAGGGACTGTAGTTTCCAGCACCACAGACAGTGGTGGCTGACAAAAATGATGAGTCAGCAGAGGAGACATCAATAGGGGACAATAGTGCCAGACAGAGGATGGTGCACTATGCTATGGCACTGACTAAGAAGCAGAGAACTGCACATACACTCACCTTAGCTTAATATAAGAGCTCAGCAAATACAGACAGTAAAACCAATGCATGCAAATATGCTAGGTTATGCTTACCCATGCATTGTCTGGATAATGAAAAAATCAGACATAGGAAGTCCAAGGATTAAGACAGTGATACCTTACTAAAAGGAAGCGAGACCCGAACAACATATCCTATATGGACTGACTCAAAGCCCTGCCACTATACTTGGTATCCTACAGACTGTTAAGTGTTTACCTTTGTCTGGCATACAAGGCATCCTCTGACCCAATACTAATTTATTTTCTGCACATCAACAAATCAAATGAGATCAGCAATACTGGGTCTATGGATCCAAACCTCTTCTGCAACATCACCAGAATAGTTTGGAGGGACAGGTATATTTTGCAGAGGATATTGCTGCTCTGGGACAGGCTCCCCTCCCACATAAAGCAAAGTTCATGCCTCTCCATTTTATTTATTTCTTTTTTTTACATTTTTTTTTACCAGGATGGTCCGACAAGACACATGTCCTTTTTCACCGGAGGCCTGGGAAGAAAAGCACCAGTTAGTAAGTAGACTTAGAGTAATACAAGACATAAAGGTCATAAATTTAAATGTGATTAAATACAAATCAATACAAGAAGGAGAAAAGCTCCAGTTAGTAAGTAGACAAACCAAATAAGAATAAAGAAGAACATAGTTATAAATGGAGTAATACAAAACATCAAAGGTCAAAACTTAAATGTGATGAAATAAAAATCAGTACAAGACATGTAAGAGTAGTATATACAATGCTATACAATGTGTTATGGCCACTAGTAGTGTATATTCCATTAGTAAATTAGAGGAATTTTATGTAGGTATGTGGAGTATAGAGAGTCAGGATGAGAATAAGATTGTGGTATAGTTAAGATCTAAAATTGTATTTCTGTTGAATTTAGACATCAGTGGAGGAATGTTGTTTGAGTTAGGTCACATTGTGATGTTACAAATAATCTTAGTTTCTGTGTATTACATTAGGCAGGAGCAGTTGAGAGTGGGTTCCTATATATCAGCCAGGGTTGGTGCACGGGCAGAGTGATTTACTATGGAGATGATTTTTAGACTAGTTTTAAATAGTGGTAAGGCTTTTACAGAGGTAATGTTTATAGGCAGTTCATTCCAGATTTTGCCTATGTAGTTCACAAATAGGGAGCCCCCTGCTCTGTTTTTGGATAAGTGGGCTTTTATTTGTTGTTTGTGTGAGGAACGGAGTGGTCTGCTGGTAACATAGGGTTGAAGAAGAGTTTCTAATGCTAGAATTTTATGTGGCTCTAACCAGATTTTGTGGGCCATTGTTAGCTGCACATATTTTAGGAGTTGGGAGAGCTCTAACCAGTTAAGTTGTTTCAGTGCGAGGCAGTGGTGTGACCTAGTTGGTGAATTTGTGGCGTATCTTACAATTTTATTGTAGAAGGATTCAAGCTGTTGTAATTCAGTTTTCTTGAGATCAGTGAGGATGGGGGCTGCACACAATAATGTGGAGATTGTGTGTTTGTGCAATGACTATTTTGGTATTTTTGGTAAAGTATTGTTTATTCCTATATAGAGTACCAAGTTGTTTATGTACCCTTTTCACTGTCTGGGAAATGTGAATATCACATTTAAGTTTGCAGTCTATTTCTACTCCTAAAAGTTTAATGTGTGATGATGGGGTGATGACAGTATTGTTAGCTGAGGTAATGAAGAAGGTGTTAGGGGGGGGGGGGTGCAGCTTTATTAGGGAGGACGACTATTGTTTTTTTTTTTTTTTTTTTTTAGGGTTTAAGATTCGGTTAGCATTTGTAAGCCAGGACTCAACTTCATGAAAGGCTTTTTGAGTTTGAGTCTGAAGCTCCAACAGAGAGAGTGTAGAACAAATAACTGTGGAGTCATCTGCATATTGGATGAGAAATGCATGAGTGGTTGCTAGATGGAGGTTGTTAGTAAATATAGAGAATAGAAGTGGGCCTAAGATAGAACCCTGAGGTACTCCAAGGGTGACTGGTAGTAGGAGAGAAAGAGTTTGCTGCCAGGAGACTGCTTGCTGCCATCCTGTGAAGTAATCTTGGAACCATGCAAGTGTGGGGTTTGAGAAATGTAGTTCAGTGAGGTCATTAAGTAGGTTAGTATGTGAGACCATGTCAAAGGCTTTTGACAGGTCTAGGAAGATAGAAGATACATAATTATTATTAGTCCTGTGGAAGATGACAGTGTTAGTGAAATACATTAGTGCAGTGGTTATGGTATGGTCTGAAACCATGTTGGGTATTAGTTATAAGATTGTTAGTGAGTAGGTTTTCGGTAACCTGTTTGTGAATTACGATTTCAAGTATTTTAGATATGGGAGACAATATTGCAATTGGTCTAGTTATTTAGTTCTTTTGATGGGCCACCTTTATGTAGAGAAATTATATAGGAGGTTTTCCAGATGGGAGGGACCTAGTGTTCAGCTATGGATCCATTAATTAGTAAAGAGACAGGATATGCTATACCTTCTGCTGTTAACTGTAAGTATTCAGCAGGTAGATGGTCTGCAGCCAGTCTGGTGGGTTTTAATTTCTTCAGTAGCTTTTTGATAGCATCAGTTGCTACTGGTTGTAGAGAGAATAATGGTGAAGTATTATTTGTGGGGATGTAGGGTTTGGGTGTTGAGGAAGTTTGACTCTTGGATAGTTATAGGATGGTTTCTGTAAAGTATTTGTTAAACTGAGTAACAATATTGTCTGAGTTGTTGGTAGTGGTAGGAGGGGGGTGTTCCTGTTTTCCCTGGTAGAAGGATATTGTTTATAGTGGACCAGAATTGTTGTGGATTTTGTGGTGCCTGGATTGTATTTCTGTGTAGTAGTTAACCTTATATATTTTAATTAGTTTCTTAGCTTTGTTTCTTAAGTTCCTGATAAGCTTGTCATGTGGTTTGGAAGTTATTTGATTTCCAGTGAGACCAAGCCTTGTCTCTACATTTGAGAAGATTTAGTGTTTTGTTTTTTAGCCATGTGGCATAGTAAGATTTAACACCTATGTGTCTAATGGGCACTTGGGAGTTTAGAATGGAGAGGAAAGTAGTGTTGAAGTAATTAATGGCTTCCTGAAGTTGTAGCTGTTTTGATGGTGTCCATTTGCAATGTTTCAGCATTTCTACAAGTTTGTTGGGGTTAAGTTCCTTTTGTTTCTTATTGTAGTAGAATAGGTTCTTTGGTTGGGTTTGTTCTTTTTCTGATCAAATAAGTAGGATAGTGATCACTGAGTAGTCTGGGAGACAACCTGAGTAGGGGTAAAGGGCTGGCCTGTTAGTTAACATCCAGTCTAAAGGGGACTGTTTGTTGGAGGATTTGTTAATTCTGGTGGGTCCTTGGATGAGTTGTGAGAAGCCATGTAGGTTTGTACACTGCTTGGGATTTGGAGAATTGCAATCTGACCCGTCTATGTTGAGATCACTCATTATAAGTGTTTTCTGGGGTAAGTTATTGCTACACCAGTGTAGGATGTTTTCTAGCTTTTGGATATTATCCCCTGGTGGTATGTAGAGACCTAATATGTATATATGTTTCTTGGGGGATGATATTTAGTCTGGCAGATATTATTTCTGCGTTTTTAAGTTATAAGGTTTTGACAACTAGTGTTTCTATCGAGAGGTGTTTTTTAAAGAGTAGGGCAACACCTTCACCTCTTCTGTTTAATCTGTCAGTATGTAAGATGTAACCTGGGGATAGTATTTCATTACTGTTGGTGTTTGGGTTTAGCCATGTCTCTGTAAGTAGTGAGATGTCTGGTGAGTAATGAGAGATGTTAGCATGGAGATCATGGATTTTGTTGTTAATGCTTTTCACATTCATATTTAGTATTAAAATGTCTGCTATGTCACTATTGGGAATGATTGATGCTTGGTTGCTTTTGAGTTGTGGGGCACAGATTAAGGTTAGGACTTTGCTGATGGGGCCAGGAGTGGAATGAATGTCTCCACTTAGGGCTAGCTTTGAGGTTATTTGGACAATATATCTCAACAGTTTGTTAATGTTTTTGTCATATTTCAAGGAGATAGTTGGATAGTTTTGATAGTTTAGTGATGGGAGCTTAATCTGGGTTAAGGTTGTGCTAGTGAAGATAGAACCATATTCAAGAGCAACTTGGCTCTATGGATGGGAAACAGAAAAATACTTCAGTAGTGCCCCCTATACCACTGATGGGCAGAGGCAGCTCCCAAATGCTTTATCCCATGCTTGAGTCCCCTCAAATTATTTATAGTATGATCTCTGTTATTCTCATTTGGAGGTACTATGTAAATATCAACTGTGGGATGGATAAAACCAGTCTCTAACCAAACAAGATAGTTTAATTCAAGCACAAAAAGAGAAACTGTCTAAGTTTAAATGATTAAATGACACGCAAGGGCAGTTCGACTATTACTTACCTATAAATGTATATAGCTAGGCCACTTTCAACAGTAGTAACACAAGTGCATGATCAAGCTTTATTGAACAAATACTGCAGTGCCTAAGCAGATTAACCTTGGGTCTCCTTAGCATTTCATTGGCTCCCACACTACCACTCTTTATTTGTCTGGCTACTGACAGCAGATCAGAAGTTTTTTACCCTACTTGCATAGCTTGGAGCCATTTTTTAAATCTTAAATCTTCCCTGCAAGATTTAACTACTGTGGTGTCCTAGATGTGTGCATGCCTCTAAATGTAAGTACATTGTCTTGTCTCCTATTGCACAGTGTAAAAGTTAAAAACACTAGTGACTGTACATATTGTGTTTTGGATGCTGTTATTGGGAAACTTAGGCTCTCATGTTTATAAACTTTATCATTGTTTGTAAGTACTATGTGGAATGCTAACAAAATTAATGTTATTCCATTTGAGCTTATATTAAATCTGGAGCTATACTTACCTGAACATTAGTGTAGGAAACTGTGAAATGATAGGACTTTAGAACATTACAGTGTGGAAACACAGTTCTAGTGTATTGCATACACCATAAAGAAATCATGTAGCACTGGTGATTAGTTGAATAAGAAAGTGAAGCAATTGTCAGATAATTTTCATATAACTGTATCTGGTGGTTATAAGAGCCTTGATTATGAAAATATAACCACTGTGCTGCAAGATGTATGTCTAATACTGTTAAAGTACAACTGTTTTATGCTAAGCATGTGTTCCTATAAGGATTGTTAATCAATTATTGGCATAACAGGCAAAACCTCTCAAGTGCTCTAATCACTGTACAAATTTTTAAGAACAAAAATCAGTTTCCTCCTTCCTTATCTGCTCTATCCTGACCCTCTTTATTAAGCAGCTGTAGTTTTATATGCTTATTTTCTCTTTTATCTTTTGCAGCCAATCTACCTAGTGGCTACTTTCACGAGAGTTAAACTGTAACAGTGTGCTGATACCTGTTCGATGGACCTATCTGCAAGCTGCCTCACAGTTTAATAGGACATTTTAAAAGTGTCAGCTTTCTGGTGGCTTACAAGCACCATGTGTAGGCTTACACTTAAATATCTGTGTGTTCCTGTAACTTTGTTCAGTACTAGCAGAGACTCATACTTTAGGACCTGCAGTCCTGCACCCCTCACATTCTCCTTGCAGGACTTTAAATCTTTATTTGTACTTAGGTAATCTTGGGTCTCTCCAGACTCGCTCTCTTTAACAGTGTTGCCTGCTCTGAATTGAGTTCCTTGGTACAATCCCCTCCATTCACCATTGCTATGCTCGGACTCACTTCGCTCCCCACACTAACCCCCTATTCCCACCCACCCCGACATAATTTCCTTTATAGTTAACCAGTTGCTCCACCCAACACTGGGTCACTCCCTCATTTCCCATCACAACAATACAATCATCAACATTTTTTTCACTACCCTCCTCCCCATTACCTTTCACCCAACCAATGTCTCACTCTGCACTCTTCCTCTACTTACTTTCCAAATTGCACTACCTTACGTTAATTGAACATAGCCTCAACCTACAACTATCACCTATCTGTACTTTACCTCTCAAACCTCATTCAATTCAGACTACTTTCCTATATTTCCCTCTCTACTCTCTAAGACAATTCTCCTGCCCCAATTTATTAAGTTTCTGCACCAGGACAACATTTCATACAAAACAAAAATAAAGAAAAAACACTCCTACTTCAGTTTCACAAGATTTCCTCTCTACTAGTCACTGCTCTATTAATGTCTGGTGCTATTCACCCTAGCCCTGGATCCCCTTCATCCACCAACAGCACTCAATGCAACCCCACCCCAAATTATAACTCCACCCTAATAAGCACCTCAAGCTTTATGCTCTAAATATCCATAGCATGCATTCTGAATAAAACTGCAGAATTACATGCATGGATAGACTCCCCACACCTATTAATTCTCACAGAGATCTGGCTCAAACCACATAATTCAGATAACAAAATTCTCCCACCTGGCTATAACATCTGGATATAATAAATAGAAAAGGTGGAGGAGTAGCTATCCTTTATCCTTACCATCTCACCGTAACCTCCTCTAACACCTCTCTTCCTACATTCCCGCCTGCTGAAATTCTTTCAGTAAATATAATTCTCAACAAACACCTTGCCTTAATTGTTACCACCATATACATACCTCCTGGTGATAATATCTCCCTCCTTGAACAAATACTTTCCTGGTTCTCAGAAAACATTACAACAGAAACAACCCAACCATCTTAGGGGACATCAACATAAACTGACATACCTTTAAAACAGTCTCCCCTTGTCAAAGTATAAAACTTTATGGTTTCGCACAGGTCATCTCAACTCCAACCCACCTAAATAAACTCTCAAACTTGCATTCAATTATTGACTGGATACTAGTATCTCATCCCAATAAATACCATAAATCTAAATCACTATCTCACACTCTTAGGGACCATGCGCCTATCTGAGGATACCTCCCACACGGCTAGTACTCACAAATATAAAACTTTCTGTAAACTGACCAGCTTCAACCCAGAATACTTAGATAGCCTCCTATCCTCCATTAACTGCTCTTCACTCTTTTCACTGCCTCTTAATGATGCTGTCCTACACTTCAGTTCAACGTTCTTAAATATTCTCTACACTCTCACCCCTCTTCAAACAACAAGAGTTAAATCTCAAATCTCCTTTTGGCTTACCAACATCACTCATTCCTCTATCCATGTCAGAGATTTAGCATGGAAAAAATGGACTAAATACAAATCTCATTCAGACTTACAAAAATATAAAAAACTTAGAAACAAAACTAAAAAAATGAAATAATCTGATAAAAGAAACTTCCACTCACAATCCACCACTAATTATGAAAATAACCCCAGGGACTTCAGGAAGTCAATTAACCACATCTTACATCCAGGTAACCCACCAGCTCCCAATCCTGATCCTAACCTGGCTCCCACAAAAATAACCACCCAGTTCAATTCCTTTTTCATCAACACAATCAGTAAATTATTGCTTTCTGCTCCAGATGTCTTCCTAACTCCGCCCTTGCTTCTGATTCATCCAGCCCTCACTCTGAAAAATACACCAATCCCCCCCCTCAAAAAAAAAACACTTTTTCTCTTCAACCTGTATCAATTGCCTATATCAAAACACTTTTTCAGAACCTAAAGCCATGCTTTCCTTCTTCTGACAATTTGCCACCATACTTCCTAAAAATAGCCGCCTGTTCCATTGCATACCTTATATCTATTCTGATAAATTGCACACTGTCTGAATCTGCTGTTCCATCCATCTGGAAAAATATATACTATCCCATCCATAAAGGATGTAAATCTACAGAAATTTCCAATTTTAGGCCTATAGCTATTCTTTCTCCACTCACAAAAATATGGAAAATGTATCCATGCACAATTACTATGCCACATATTATTAGAAAACCTTTTAACACCCATGCAGCATGGTTTTCAACTAAACCATAGTACTTCCACTGCTCTCATTCCTTTTAGCAATTCAGTTGTGCAATCCAGAGACAATAACAAACTAATCTCTTGCCTATTCCTAGACTTATCCAAATCATTCGATACTGTGTCTCATCCTTTGCTCATTTCTAAAATAGCATAACTTAATCTGTCCCCATCCACTACCTCTTGTTTCAGCAGCTACTTGTTCAATAGGCAACAATCTGTTAGATGGCTTTATACACTGTCCCCTACTGTGCCAATCACCACAGGTGTGCCCCAAGGCTCCATCTTAGGACCTCTTCTAGTCAACATTTTTTATAACAATCTTTATAAATCCTGCCCCAACTCAACTCTCATCCAATATGTGGATGATTCTATAGTCATCAACTTCTCTGATTATTTCTCAGACCTGATTTCCGAAACCCAGCAAACTTTCACAAACATTGAGACCTGGCTAACCAATAATCAGCTAACTAAACTACTTCTATTTTTGCCTAAATCACTTTCTCATAACACTTCAGCATTCACTGTCATCTTGTTAGACAGCACCACCATCAATGTTGAATCCCATATCAAACTACCAGGGGTCATAATTGATGATAAACTAAAGTTCGACCTTCATATAAATTACTGTATCAAAAACACTAACCAAAAGCTTGGCTTACTATACCATAACAAAAGATATCTCACACCAGAGGCAAGATGCTTACTCTCTCTCTCTTGCTTATCTCCTACCCTGTCTCTTCTATGGCTCCCAAATCCTCACTAACATACAGGCAACACTACTGAATTAGATGGAAAATACATATGACAAAATAACTAGATTCACCGCCAACACTCAACCTAAAATCCCATCACTGCCTGGCCTTGAAAACATCGAACTCGAACTGGCTTGAGTTCCCCAATCCACTTCTTTTCATTTAACTTAATATTATTCACTCCATCCTCTGCAAACCCTCCTTCTGTCCTAACATTTCCAGCATCTTAAATTGCTACCTCCCAACCAGAAAACTTTGAAGCACCAGCCAAAACCTCCTTGGTATTTACAAACCTAAAATAATCAATTGGTGAAACCCTCTACAACTATCTTAACTCTATCCACTAGAATAAGCTACCTTTAACAATCAGATCTATCGCACAGTGCCACCCATTCAAAATCGCCCTAAAAGTCCACTTTTCTAATACCTGGACTTACTCTTGTACACAATCACCGTGAAGTTAATCACCTGAGCCCCATTGCATATAGCCCCTTCTCAATTCATACTTAATTCTAGCCACAAAACTATAACTCCTAATACCTTTTTCACTAAATTTCTCCACTACTCATATTTACCTCCCTCCCTTCTTTTCCCACTTAGCTTACTCCCCTTTCTCAGACTTCACTTGATTCTAACTACTAATACTCTCCTCTCTTATTTATACATTTAAACAAAATCTCTAATTTTTCCTTTTTTACTCATAGCCACCTCCCTTTTATCTCTTGAAACTTAACTATTTTTATCACCTACTCTCTCTATGAACTTCATCTCTGCTTCTGATTATTGATGTACATGCTGTTGCCTGTAAGATATAAGATTTGATATACAATACTTTCTGTACTCTTACCTTAAACTGTGAGTTAATTGTCATTACTTCCCTTCTAAATGAGGAATTCCTTATGTATTGGAGATATACGAATGACTTTAATATATTGTTTTATTGCCTTTTTTTGCAAATAACACCTTTTAAACTCTCATGCTACAAGTGGGAATCCAAGCATTATAATGCATGTTTATATTACCTCATGTATACTGTACTGTTTGTACTGCAGTGGTGGTGTTGCGGTAGTGTTGTCGCCTCACAGTTACACGTTGCCTGTTTGATTCTCAGTTAAAGCATCTTCTGTGTGGCGACATGCGTGAATGGGCATTCCTTTGTTGAAGGTTGTGCATTAGGCCCAGCAAGCCAGCACATAAAACTCTACTGCCAATCATTAGCGGACCGAAGTTCCGCTGTGGTGACCCCTAATAGGGAAAAGCCAAAAGGCACAAAAAAAAACATACTGTACTGTTTGTAAACATTTTTATGGTGTATGTAATACTTTGTGGAGCTGTTATCCTCTGGCCTCTGCTGAAAAAGAGCATAATTTATGCTCAATCAGACATTCCATGTCAACAAATGTCAAATAAATAAATAATAATAAGTTAAGCAGGCAGTAAAAATTATAGTGCATATACAAGAATAGAGAAATGTCTATGGACAATTGTCATAATTAAACAAAGTTGATTTACTATATAATGAAAGGAATTAACTATGGAGCTTTGTCTGATGAAGTCGGTTTTACTTGTTTTTAAACTATTTGTGGAATAAACTGCACGGACTGAGCATCAACGTTTCCTGGCATATACAAGAATATCAGGCCACATAAATGGATACTCCCAGCTAATACAGCCGCTAATAATGAAGCATTCCGACAAAACAGATATTGCCTACCTAAGCATTGCCTTCCCACTCTGTGAATCAGCCCAAGTCTGACACCCTTTCATAGGGTAGGGCACTGTCAGCATCATCTTCCCAGGTGGGTGAGACAGTAGCTATCCTACACATCTATGACTACAAAATTTAGGCAGGGTAAAGACATATTAAAAATGATTAGAAATACACAAGAAAAACAAACATTGCCTACCCATGCAGTGCTTGGCCACTGTGTGCACCAGACATAAGCAGCCCAAGTTACACACCCTTCCAAGAGGGAAGGGCTCTCTCAGTATCATTTGCACAGGTAGGTGAGGAACCTATCCTACACAAATGTAACTACAGAACTTAAGCAGAGTACAGAAACATTGAAACATGCTAAGGTATACAAAAGGAAAAAAAACAGACTTTTCCTACTATTTAATTGTCTGGCCACTCTGTGCTTCAGAAATAAGTATCACAAGTCAGATACACTTCCAGACAACAAGGCAGTCTTAGCTTCATATGCACAGGTGAATAAGTAAGCTATTCTACACAGCTACTACTATTACAAAACCCAACCTGGGTAAACATACATTAAAATGAATAAGTATTGACAGGAAAAACAGACTTTCCCTGCCCATACATTAGCTGGCCACTCTGTGCATCAGATAGTGGCATAATAAGGATGAGACTAAGGGAGCAGTTGCCTAGGCATAAATTATTAGCAGGCATAATCAAGACGTGCAGAAGTGCATTTCCTTCACTAATTTTAGTACTGGCATTTTTCTTTGCTCTTCCTGGGTTGGCATAGGAAGTAGGAACCCGATAGGTACAAATATACCAGTCAGCTTATGACTGTGTAAACAGAATTGCTTTTATTTATGTATTTTGTTATTTATTTTTGCTGTTCACCAAAGAGTAGAGGAGGCATGGGAGCATATGTCTCCTGTAGGAAGCAGATTGGTTTGTTGGAGCATAAGCTGTGGGTCTGCTGTAGGAAGCTGAGTGGTACAACTGCAACAACAAACTAGAAACAGAGTAAGCTGAAGTTCTTTTTTTAATCTTATGAGGGAGTAGGGTGGCACATCAGGAACAGGCACCAGATGCTGAATGAGCCAGCTTCTGCTCTGGCATCAGACATAGGCATCCTGTGTGACAGATAATGTAAAGGGCAGGGCGCAGTTATCATACTCTGTCTTGTCTTTCAGAGGGGAAGTGTGCAATTGTGAGAGCTGAAGTAACATTAGGCATACACACTTAAGGTCAGTGTGTTCAGATATGGCGTTTATGTGTCCATTGTGAGGACGTCTATGGTGAAAGATGTGTGTGTGTGTGTGTGTGTGTGTGTGTGTGTGTGTGTGTGTGTGTGTGTGTGTGTGTGTGTGTGTGTGTGTGTGTGTGTTTGCGTTCGAGTCTGATCGGACTCAACTGCAGCATGTATGCCAACACTACATCCTGGCACACTTGACAGGTCTGAGCCATGGATGGGAGAGGAACAAGTTTTAGTGTGGATGCCCCCACCCATGAGAACTGGTGATCCCAGGAATTACACTACTATTTCTGTGATGCTGGCTAGAAGTTGGAATGCTACCTGAATGTGAAAAATATCTGCCAGAAAAGTTGTTATCACAACCATGTCCAAGGCCATGAACACTTGGCTGACCTGGGTATAGACACATCCACATATAGCAGTGAAAGTGCTAACATTGCAGGAGCTGGATCCAACATGTCCATGGCCATATTTGCTGATATCTGACGTTTTACCAGCAGATAAACATCATGAATGCTGCCACTTCCTCCAAAGGATGATCTAGAACAAACATTGTATGGTCTAATGTGTCATTCATCCTGTACAAGGAGTCACACTCATGCTTCATGCAATCTTGTACATCAGAATGCACAACATACAGTAATCTCACAACCAGTTCTGAGACCCTGGTGGAAATTGCCTGTGCTTCCATGATGGCACTGCAAAAACATTAAGTGGCAGTTACTGACAGACCAACCTCAGGGGAATTTGGTAAGAATACCTTCTATGAGCACCTCTACCAACAGCCCTAACATAATCCCTGCACCCCCAGAATTTGCGTGTTCATCCCTACCGTCATCATCAGGGGAAATAGATCCCTGAACATCAGATGGAGATAGGTACACAGTGCTGGTGCCAGGTAATTCTTTGCCTATGAATACACCAAAAAATGACAATAAAAATATCCATAAAGCTTACACCCAAATACCACAACCACAAATGCAAGTGCTATAATTTTGTTAACTACTCATCATAACTAGTACATGTTCAGTAGTACTTGGTGAAGAAAGCAATCTTCTATAGCACAATGGAAGATCTCTATCCACTGTCATGAAATAAGGTGTGGATAAACTAATTTGGGCACACCAACTATACTCATGCCTCAGTAGCACAGAAAAGGGGACTAAGACTTTGGAAAACTAATGTCTTACAAGTATACCTCATTACTAGTTCTGGTCAGCTAAGGATGTATTAAGGATCCAAGCTCATCAAAACCCCACTTTGAAAGGGTGTGTCAAACAGGTAACTCTTGCAAATATGTCTAATTATACTCACAAGCAAATATGAATGAACTTTGATCTACATATTGGCCATGTCATTTAATATTTATATGAGGTGGCTGTGCATACATCTCAGACATGATACGAAGATGTCTAACAATGTGAATGATATCCACAACAATGAATGATATCTAGAACAATGTGAATGATATCCACAACAATGTAAATGATATCCACAAAATTGTTAATGATATCTACAACAATGTTAATGATATCCACAACAATGTTAATGATATCTACAACAATGTGAATGATATCTACAACAATGTGAATGATATCCACAACAATGTGAATGTGGATGAACCATTACGAATATATGCACATTAAAAACAAAGGAAAATATTTATTCCATGCTTTAAGACATTCCATGAAAAAGCGTAATACAATTAATACCTTAGATAAATGTTAAGAGTAAGTCTGCCCTGCAGAATGTGGTTATCCTCCCACCTTCCTTTTCATTCCATTGTCTGATTTTTCCTTCAGTATCACAATTGGACTGTGAACAAAAAATAAAAAAAGTCTGACATTGTAAGTGGAGCGCAACCTAACTGCCCACTGCAGAAGTGCAATGAATGGAACTTGCAGTTGACTTTCTTTTTTAAGTGTTTATGTGACATAATACGTTCATGATGTTAATGTTTTATTGCAATGCCATTGCTGTAGGGTTCAGATCCTTTGAAGGTGTTCCTTTACCTCAAACTGTGATAATGTAATAACTGAAACCCCCAAATATGATAATTTCCTAAAATGTATTTTAACCATGTCATCATCATATGCTGTATGAAGTTTGGCATTGCATATTGGTGCCCATCATCAATGCCCCTTAGGAAAGGATAGTTCCCATCATATGGCTAAAAGTGAAACAACTATTAGGCATATACAAACACCTCACCATCAGTCATGCAAATAAGAATAACATGGATTTGCATCACTCAACATATTGGACATTAGTGAAAAATTACATTCCATGTGACTTCACTAGTGGCAAATAACATGTTAATGATGACAGTATTCAATGACGGTGCAATTGTTTAACATTTGAATCCACATATGTTACACTATAGCTGTAGTCTATTTTGTGACACCATGGCACTATGCATGTGATCATGTAAGTTTTAAATTATGGTAAGTGTTTAATTATTATTAATAATTTGTATGCTTCATTGTTAAAATGTTATGGGTGTGTATCACATTACTAAATTATTACTTTATACTTATGTGCTCTGCTATTTTTACATACCCAGCCTATCATCTTTTCATATAACTGCTGGCAGACAGCCATGGTATAGCTGTCTTACTGGTCTTACAAGTACATACACCAGTCAAGATGTTGATTGTGACTTACAGGGATTAGAGTCTGAACTGCAGTACAGAATGCATTGGTAATATACATTTTATCTATAAACAGTAATGACTGTGAGCTATTCATTATGTGCAGTTTAGAATACAGTGACATATGTAGTAACAATGAAGACAAGTGCTGTGCTCAGGTAAATTACAGCTGATGTACATCAACAGAAACAGAGGGATTTTATTTGACAATGTATAATTTTGATTTCAGAATGTTGCACCTGCAATCCCCACATTCATTCATTATTGTAATGCTAAAATTAGAATTCACCAATATGGATACTACCTCTGATAATGCTAACTATGTGTCTCCCAGAACAGTTACCTCACTAATAATAATGCCATACATTTGTATTCATGCTATGGTGTACAAAGCATATTTGCAATGAAATGAGAAAATGTAAGTGCAAAGTGCACAGTTGCATATGTAAAGCAAATAAAACAGCCTTTAAAACCTGTGCTTAACCTCTGTGGCATACCTGGCCAAAGTTCATCTTTAAATATGCCTCAAATATGCTTGGGTTCACATCCCCTCATGTGCAATCTATATGGCCCTGTCCTCTATATTTGCCCTCCACTAAAATAACAATGGTGCTCGCTAAGACATAATCACATCACACGGTATACATTCATTTGATTGGCCAGTGGATGGTCGACTGGAATACGGTCGAAAGCAGTGCAGCAAAACCTCAAAAATGTGAACACAATTGTTGCAAATCACAAAATATCTCCCTCCCTTTTTGACCCATGGTAGCACTTGTTTAGGTCGGAAATGTTGCATTCAGTGTTTTGTATGACATTCTGACCATTAGGCAAATTCGGTAATACCACTCAGTATTATACCCAATCAAGTAAGGTTAGCTTGATCAAATGAATGTATTCCACATCACACACACATACAGAAAAAGAGGTCTTGCAAAGTAAAACTGCCATTTGTGTGTCATTCTCTGCACAATCTTTGGCATGGAACAGTGGCTTCGGTCAGCGATGACTTTAGAGAAATGGCTGTTCTCATCATTAAGGCTGTCTTAATGGACCACCTCATGCTAAACTAGAAGGGTAGTTGTCAGTTGTCTTGCCTGTCAGTAATGTTGTGACCTAACAGCATATCTCCTCCCAATACCTCTGCCTTTGTTTCACCTAAAATCTATGAATACGCCAGTGCAGTGACCCTCTGACTACAAATATTAAATGATGATTTCCTTCACAATATCTCTTACATTTTACTATTTTTAAGTAATTTTTATTAGAATGTCTGAAATATTTAAAACAAAAAGGGAGGGGTTAGAAAGATACAAAAAAGAAAATGGAAGGATAATGAAGGACCTTGTCATATGACTGTGTCATATATGTTAACATGTATATATACATATATATATATATATATATATATATATATATATATATATATATAAATACAGCAAATCATCATCCTCCTCCTCATCAATTCCTTTTTCCCATTTTTTACATGAGGTCAGGGTGTCATGTTAACTGTAGCCGTCTCTCTCTCAATTCAATGCCACGCTCCTGTCTTCTTCAGTACTCATGCAAAATATATATGCCTCTTTGCTAGATGTCCTTGTTTCCTCTTGCCTTCTTGCTGTCTGTCCCAAATCTTATTTACCAGACTGTCTTCTCCTTTTCTGCACATGTTCCTAAACCACAGTAACCTTTGATCTTTTGTGCAATTGGAGCTACTTTGGCTTCTGCTCTTATGTCCTCATTTCTTTATCTTTCTCACAGTATGCACCCTACATAAAATCATTCAATACATTACAAATGGATAAATGCTTAATTGTCAAAAATGCTTTATATATGGTTTAAATGTAGCCTATGATTTAGAATTCTTGTAAGATATCCTGCCATATTGTGCACAACCAATTCCCGATGACATTGAATTCTAATTTGATTAATTCCATAAGCTTTAGAAGGTAGTAAAGAAGGTAGACTATTAGAAACAAAGTCGAGGCAATATGTTGCTGCACCAGAATGCCTCAACCTTCTCAGTGGACCAAAGAATGGGGTGAAATAAGTCCAGGGGCATGTAGAAGTAGATGGCAAATGTGGATGGGCACAGATGCCAGCCAATCATCTACTGCAAGGTGGAAAAAATGCCCTAAATAAATATGCACTCCATAAATATTTCTCCATTATGTATTAACATATTTCTTGCAATTGCCAAAATAACATGAAGTAAAGGGCATATAATTCAGAACTGGTAAGAGGGATTCCAAAAAATTTCACAGAATAAGAGACAGTAATCTCATAATTATATAAAGATAATGAGTAACTCCCTTACACCATTCCATAACTCAGTTAATTTAAGGTGCATAATCAGGGTCTATATTATATACTCAAAGTTTCAAAACTTCGAACCTCATATGATCGACACCATATGAGCAAAGTTTGAAACATTGAATATATAATAAAAAAAAACTTACCTAAATGCGCTGAGCAGGGGGGGACAAGCCCCCATGCTCCCCCCACATCCCTGCAGGTCTATATTATAACCTTGAAGGTTTAGTACTTCAAAATGCATAAAGATTGAACTTTATGCATCAAAGTATTAAACCATCGAGCCCTAATAAAAAAATTATTAAAACAAACAAAAAAATAAAACTAAAGCATTTATGCAGGGGGTCAAGCCCCCCCACACCCCCACACCCCCCGCTACTTAAATATACTAACTCTGAGATCGCACAACATTGAAGTAAATGGAAATCTCCCCTTAGGGAGATTTCCATTTTAACTTTCAATGTTGTGGGTTTTCGGTAATCTTGTGTCAACAATATCGTATTCGATATTGTCAGACTTCGATATTCTGATATAGACCCCATCCACACTACTTAAATATACCAACTACGAGATCACACTTCAGTGCAGAAAAGGGAAATCTTCCCATTCTGTGCCGTACGAAGCCATTTGATTTAACCTTCGAACTTGTAAAAGTTCAATCATATGGTGTCAACCATGTGACATTCAAACTTTTACAAGTTCGAGGTTATAATAGGAACCCCATAATCAATATATAAAGTCAGTCAGTTTTGGTATAGATACTTCATCTCCAACTATTTTGTCTGATATACTAGAACATAACTTGTTTAACACATGAATTAAATTATTCCAATAGCTACTTCTAAGAGAATAAGTTTTAATTTAAAAAAGATCTTAAGCAAAGGCGTACAGATAAAATCTGATACTTAAAATTGTGACACCAATCTTCTCCCGGCAAATAAATAGGTGTAAAACAAAACAGTTGTGGCAAATGATAAGCCACATCACTAAGCAGCCTATACATGCAAGAAATGTAGCACATATTAATTTATTTGCCACCACTTTTCAGCTATCAGTGTTGTTACAGAGAGGTTATTTGACAATATGTTATCAAGTTCATTCAATGTATAAAAAGACTTTTAAGGAAAAAAAATTAAACACAGGCATTTATAAGCAATAATTTATCTTCAGACAAAGAAGTCACTGAACTACTCCTAAATAACTGCAGACAAGAAAATAAATAATATTCTTAACATTACAAAGCAAAGTCTAAAAATTAAAAGAGGATCACCAGCTCATCAGCAGAATTGAATGTAAACTGCCTCCATAAGTTGCATTTTAATTTCTCTTAATTTCTCTCTTCATTGTTCTTCTATATAATTGTAGATGGCTAATAATACCTCTGCAATATACACACAATTCTTCAAAGAATTACTAATAATATTTTTGGGTGTAAATAGACACTCAAAAACACACTGCCTGGACTTGTAATTCTAGTAATATTACTAATACAACTAATAATTCCATCTTCTAATTCCTTAAAGAAACATATTTTGATGTAACTATAATAACAAATATTTAAAAAAATACAATATATATATATATATATATATATATATATATATATATATATATATAGAGTCAAAGGGATAAAATGAATACCATCAGAGGTATGGCTTTTAAACAAAATTTTAGAAGATAATCTGGGTGTTGATGGGTGCCACCAAAATTTAATTAATTCATTTTGAACAAAAAATAATTTTACTGTGGGATAGATCTGAGTTATTTGTTATCAGATGAAGCAATTTCAGGAAAAGAGCCGTATTATCATTGTTAAGTTTTGATCATGAAAAAGACATGTGAAACTCCAGTCATCCCCAAAAGTATATTTCCAACCATTCCTCAGCCTATTATCTCAAGAGAACAGGTCATCTTAGCACTCTCCAAGTCCAAAAATGCTGCACTAATGGGACCAGACAACATCCCAGGTTGCATTTAAACAACTTAAAACATGACCATGCAGACCCACCTGGATTCCTGTTTATCCACAGCCTGCAAACTGGCTATGTTCCAGTGGAATGGAGGACAGCAACAGTAATCCCTCTGCAGAAAGGGAGGCCACCAACCAACCTGGGAATTATAGGCCCTTAAGCTTGACTAGCCTCATCTGCAAGGGTAGGGAAAGAATCATTATAGACCTTATTAACAAGGACATAGGTAATCTCCAAAATCTGGATCCAGCCCAGTTTGGATTCGATAAAGGTAGATCATGCTTGTTAAACATGGCTGACTTCTTTTAGAGAGTTACCAAGGTCCTGGATGAGGTAAAGGCAGTGCATACCAATACCACCTATCTTCATCTAGCCAAGGCATTTGACACAATCTTCCACTCTGGTATTATAGAGAATCTCTCCCAAGTGAAAATTAACTCCTACATTACCAGATGGGTAGACAACTGGTCACTGACAGGGCACATGTCAAAGTGGGTGACGTTACCTCTAGCAAATGACAAGTCACCAGTAGCATGCCACAAGGTTCTATGCTGGGCTCCTTACTGTTAGAAATTTATTTCTCAGACATCCAGGCAAAACTGGATAGTGTCTGGCTGACCAAGTTCATTGACAACTGCCAGACTGGGAGCAATCACTGAGTACCCCAATGATGTTAATATATGCAGATAAGGTAAATGCAGACAATTGATTGGTGCCAAAGCCATGGATTAAAGCTATATGCAAAACAAAATGCATTATTATTCTCTTTGGGAAAGCTTACATTCCTGCTATTTACATAATAGACAGCAACTCCCTAAGTGTAGACCCAGTGTTATATGAGCTGGGTGCTCATGTTGATAGCAATCTATATTTTGACCATCAACTATCCGCAATAGTAAGGAAATCCTTCTATGTGGCACATTGTATAAGAAAAGGTATTACATCTAGATCTAAGGATGTTATAATTTCATTACACTCAGCCCTCATCAGACCAGTTACTGAGTACAATACTGCCTTTTGTATGTACCTCACCAGACACCTGCAACAACTGGAGAGACCACAGAGGTTTCTCACCAAGAAATTACAAAGTTTACAAAAGAAGTCTTATGTGGAATGACTGAAAGCCTTCTCTCTCCTACAGGTTGCTAAGAGGTGACCTGTGTCTGGCTAATGACAAGTCACCAGTAGCATGCCACAAGGTTCTATGCTGGGCCCCTTACTGTTAGAAATTTATTTCTCAGACATCCAGGCAAAACTGGATAGCATCTGGCTGACCAAGTTCATTGACAATTGCAGACTGGGAGCAATCATTGAGTACCCCAATGATGTTAATATATGCAGATAAGGTAAATGCAGACAATTGATTGGTGCCAAAGCCATGGATTAAAGCTATATGCAAAACAAAATGCATTATTATTCTCTTTGGGAAAGCTTACATTCCTGCTATTTACATAATAGACAGCAACTCCCTAAGTGTAGACCCAGTGTTATATGAGCTGGGTGCTCATGTTGATAGCAATCTATATTTTGACCATCAACTATCCGCAATAGTAAGGAAATCCTTCTATGTGGCACATTGTATAAGAAAAGGTATTACATCTAGATCTAAGGATGTTATAATTTCATTACACTCAGCCCTCATCAGACCAGTTACTGAGTACAATACTGCCTCTTGTATGTACCTCACCAGACACCTGCAACAACTGGAGAGACCACAGAGGTTTCTCACCAAGAAATTACAAAGTTTACAAAATAAGTCTTATGTGGAATGACTGAAAGCCTTCTGTCTCATACAGGTTGCTAAGGGTTGACCTGTGTCTGGCTTACAGGGCAGTCTCTGACCCAGCTCTGATGGAAATGCTACACATTGTGTATCAAAGTCCAAATCAAGCTGCACAAAGGTCAATCACTTCAGGGATCTTAACCTAGCCTCTGACATGAACAGGTCATGCTGGAGAAATAGATACATCTCCCAGAGACTGTCACTTCTCTAGAACAAGCAGCTCCCTGAACCTCTTCAAATGCAACTTAAATCAATGTATGGATGAACACAAGTTCACTCCTGGGGTGGTGGTCAAGTCCCTCTGGGGCAAAGGAAGTTGGTCTTAACTACCATAGACCCTTGCCTCTGCAAACATCTCTCTAGTATCCACCCACAACTGGTGCATAAATATGGCAAGGCTTGTAAGGGCTCTAGGGCTGTTAGCCTAGTAACCTTCTATGAACCGTTGAACCTATGGGTAACACTCCAGTTATTTTGGTAAAAGCTGGCAATTTCATCAAGAAAAGCTTTACTACAGCTCAAGGTTTCAGTACTTCTTGAGCATAAAAAGTCAATCAAAAAGGTAGGACAATTCACATTTAAAGTAGCAGCTGAATAAAAGAACATTGCATTTAACTTTGTTAACTTTAAAATTCAAAAGAAAGCTAAAAAGATTAACTTGGCTGAAAAGTTTAATAACAATATGATAGCAGATTTTGGAAAAGAGATTAAGATATTATCAGCTTTTTGAAGGCTGAATAAACTAAAATGTATTTTTAGTAGGGATGACCTAATTAAACTGGGCAAGGGTTCTGCTTATGAAATAAAAAGATAAGATTCAAGTGGGCATCCTTGCCTTGTATCAAGTTCAAAAAAAGGCTGGCACTACAGTGGGATTTAAAAAAAAACAATTTAATACCTCATGAAAGCAAATGTAAATGCATTAAGGTTTGGGAAAAGAACACCCAAACCCCAAAAATAATAAATCAGACCGGTTTTGGCTATGTTAGCCTTCCTCAGTGACAAACCAAATAAATTTACACAAACTCTGTGGCCTTTTATTTTATCAATAACAATATACCTGAAACAGGCAGTACTGTGTTTTAATGTATGTTGGTAAAGGGCATTAGACTGTCTTTTATTTCTAATATCGCTAACATGTTCAGTAATTCGTAACCATAATGGTCTGGATGTTTGCCCCATATAAAATGCAGAGCATGAACATATAGCAAGATAAAACACCCAATTGGAGTTGCAGTTTGCTTAAAAAGTTATATCAAAAACTATAGTAGTATTCTTGCTTTTGAATTCCTTTGATTACATAACCCTCGAACAATGTGTACAGTGTCCACAGGGGATGAACCCATATAATGTGACACCTGTGATAGTCTGTTGTTGATTAGTGATGGTGGGATACTGATGTTGTTTATAAGGGCTAAAATGTGAGCCTAATGTTTGTCCTCTCCGAAATGAAAATAGGCATTTATTGTCTAGAATCTCAGATAGTTTATGATCCACCATCAAAATATTCCAGTGTCTCTGAGCAATATCCATAAGTACCCCAGTATTCCTACCAAAGGCCATGACAAACCTAAGTTAGATGTTTCAACAGGTTGATGTACCCTATAACTCAAAAGATCCTTCCTATCCTGACCATAGACAAGGTTACTCACAGAAATTATATTTCCAGGTTTATATCCCCTAGCCTTAAATCTGTGAACAAGATCTTTCGTATAATGTTCATAGGTCTGTGTATCAGAACATACTCATCTGACCCAAAGAAATTGAGACTTGGGGATGTTCCAGATGATTTGTTGGGGGTGGAAGCTGGTCGCATGAAGTAAAGAATTGTATTGAAGTTATTTATGATAAATCTGAGTATCTAAAGTATTATCCATATTCCTGCTGACAAGAACATCCAGGAAAGTGATGTGTTTTGAGTGGTAGTTAACTTAAAACTCAATAACCCATTTGTTCTCATTTAATACCCACCAAATTCTTGTAAATAAGTGCTATCAGCCTTCCACACCACCCAACAATCATCAAGGTACCGTCTCCATATATCTATCTCATTAAGATGTATGTTATGACTAGGATCATAGATGAGGTCATCTTCCAAATATGCCATAAATAGGTCTGCATAAATGGGGGCAAAAGATGCCCCCATTGCTGTACCCTGCACCTGCCAAAAGCATTGGCCATGAAAATATAGTACATTTTTTTGAGTACATGATCTGCAAGACAAACCAAAAATGTATTGCAACCCGACTGGTATAGTTCACATTTATCCAGCCAATACTGTAGTGCTAGCAAACCTGTCCAGTGTGAAATGTTAGTTTATAGGACCATGACATCTAGGGTGCAAAATAACCACCCCGATTCCAACTGCATATTGGAAATAATACCCAGAAATTGTGCTGTATATTGTATGCAAGCTCAAGTACATCCCAAAAGGGGTTGGAGATATTGGGTCAAAAATTGTGAAAGGGGTTCTGTGAGAGAATCCCTACCCATCACAATGGGTCTCCCAGGCAGGTTGGTAAGATCCTTATGAGTCTTAGATAGCAAGTATAAATTTTGAGATTTAGGATCCTGTACTGTAAGGCGGTAAAGGTCTAAATCAGTAATGATACCCTCTTCTTTAGCTTCTGATAGAAACTCAACAATTTCTACCTTAAATCATCGGGTTGGATCTAAAGGCATATACATATAGTATCTGCCATCCTTCTACTGATTCAAATGTTTAATGACTTCTGCGGTTTCCTCACTGTTGGCATTGGGTGTGGTTGCCATCAACTCCCTAGTGGAGGAGTGTATTCCTTAAGTCCGTGGATTATTTTTGGATTATATTTGAATGCCTTCTGGTTCTGGATAGGAATTTTTATGTTGGAGGTACATCTGTATACAGCACCTTTTTTTAGGAAGGTGCAGTTCTTCATCAGGTTGGGTTTTGCTGACGTTACGTTAGGACTAGCACAGAATATGGCAGTATGCTCGTTTGGAACTTTTATTGTTGAATATACTGGTTCTAAGGTTTTTTACACACCATTAGTGCAAGGCACACTCTGTCCTTCCAGATGAATCATAGTTGCATGGGATTAATTGAACCTTGGGTTAATTGATTTCTACCTGTTATAAACTTGGGGTAGTCTTCAATTTCTACAAGTGGGCAACTTACAGCCTTTGAATGGAACCCATGGACATACACTGTTTTTGAGGTGTTTTATGACTTTCCTTGGATAGTCCTATTATATAGGTGACTCTGGATTCCTGATTATTTAAATTTTTTCTAGTAACTCATACGGACTATATGTACATGTTTTAGATATATTTGTGAACATATTCAGATTTAAGGATCATTTTGCTTTCTTTATACAAACAGGAAGCCATATTGATGTAACAGCACTTAATGATTACGGGACTATACCTTTTTGTCATTAAGGGAATGTGATATGTTGATATGTTTTTTATATCATCAAGTGAGATCTGAATGATATAATTTAAGGGGTAGGTCAATACACCCTGTGCAATTACCACGATCTCTTGCAGATCTCTTGCAGCCACATTACATATCATATATTGCATTTTTTGGTAAGGATGCTGTACTTTTTCTGGTTCATAGCTGAATTTGTGTGACTACTGTTTATGCATTTTTGAGGCATTGATTCAATTTATTGACAATACTAGCACGGATTCTGGGATATGATCAAGCCTTACAAGTGGCTTTATCCAAAAGCATATGCAATTTTGATGGATAAAGGCACATTTTGTCAATGGGTTTAAAATAAGTGCATGAAAACTGTTTATGGATCCAGGTTTAATATATATGTAGTAGCTGAATCTGGTGGACAACTTGGGTTATATGATAATATTGGTTGGATTATTGGGGATAGTTTTTTTGGAACACTCATGTAGCCATTAGGGGGGTGTCAAACCAATAAATGGTCTTTGTCAAGATACAGTTCTATTTAATGGATTTTTACACAGGTGACTGTGGGGTTCCCTTTTCATTTTCAGTACTATGAGATGTTAGTTACCAGTTGGCAGTTACATCGTTAATAAGGGGACATAGCTTCATGTGGTTGAACAACTTGTATTCATTATTATACAGTGGCTTTTTTGTTACTATTATATAAGGGCTTGGACTTGTACGTACGAGGGCTATTATGGTTCCCTGGTTTATTCTATGAAGGATTTATGCATTGTGGCAAATTAATGGTAGTCATCAGTGGTGGCACTTGCTTTTTCTTTTAGCGGAACACAGCATCTTGGATCTTTTATCTAATATCAGGTTTATGCTGGTCGTGGTTGCATGATACTGGTCTTGAGTTTTTTAATACGGGATGGCTATTATGGTTTCTCTATTGTTATATTTTCTAATTATACTTGAGCCCATGCACTGTTTTACTTTTGCATTGTTGTATTGTTTAGGAACTGAAGGTATAAGCCTTATTTTTGAATTATTATTGTGAGGGATCATATTGGGATTAACCACAGCTATCTGCGTTTTATTTGGCCTCGATTTACTAGGGCTGACACACCTTTATATTTACTAGTGATTGCTCCAGATGAGTGATTTTTGGCCCCATATTACCATTGTTATAAGGTGATTTAATAATATCAGTTGTCCAAATTTGGCCATACCTTACAGTTATAAATATATTTTCAGATATACTTTTTGTACTAAGCATGGATTTGGTCTCTATTTTAAAAGATTTACCTTTTGACAAAGATGATTTGCAGGTTTTTGGGTTGGGACCTATAGATAAGGGAAGAATGGAAAATACAAACACTAATGATCCATCCAATCACTCTAAACTGGCCTTTCAAAAACTTACAAGAAGAATTAAAATACTTAGAACAAATGTTTGGCATCTGAAATGGTTAAAAGCTGGTCAGATGAAGGGGATTTCTCTCATGGGTTTATGGGTTTGAACACAGCCCCTAGAACATAGTAGAGATTAAATCCTATTGGAAGAATAGGCGCAGGATCAACAAAATGCCTCTATGGGCTTTGTGAATGCCGTAACATCATACTATGAACAAACTGTGAATCAATGCATTATGGAGGTAGAATCTTCCTGTGAAGATACTAAATCCTATGAGACCTTACCATGTTACATGTCTTGTTTAAATGAGCTTAGTACTGAGTTACTCATTTTGGAACATCAACTGAAATATAAGAAGATGAAAAAATCCCATCGTGATATGGGTGACTATCAAAAGGGGAAACCATTTGAAACTTAAAAGAATGTCAAATTTAACACTGTTGACAGCAGACCTCAATTCCATAAAAGAAAGAGACCCAGATCCATCCTGTAGTAATCTAGAATGATTTCCAGTGGCACTTCGGGGAATGAATCATCCTCCATTATGGATGTGGATAGCAACCACACCATAGATTCACCTACTCCCAAAAGATGAAATCTGGATCACCCTTTAGGGTTAGAACTAGGAGAGGGGCAGGAAACACAGGGCAAATAAGCAATCTGGAGAGGCTTTTGAAAATCATGACTCAATGTTAAATAGTTGCACTAATGTTCGCAACATCTGTTCTATACCTCTTTCAGGGGTTGAAATTGAACTATTAAATAAATGCCTTAATTTTGTCCCAGGTATTTTTGTTTCAGAAGATTCTTTGGCTCAACAATGTGATCTCTTTTTGCCGTCTACTAAATTTAAGATTATATTTTGGCACTGAATCCTCTGCTAATAAGAATATATTTAAATTTCATAAATCTGCTTTCATGCCCCCCATGTACCCACAGGTTGCTATGTTTCAATGTAGCTTTCTCAAAGATCTACACTTTGGCTCTCATGAACACTCCATATTTTCTCATAATCTCTCAAAGATGGAACAACAGGTAGTTGTGAATCTTAAAAATAATAAAACTCTGGTAATCCTTCTGGCCGATAAGGGTGGGGCAGTGGTGGTAATGGACTGGGACAGGTATTATTCAGGCTATGAAGCAGTTGAAGTATGGCAGATACTATATGCATATGCCTCTAGATTCAACCCCAAGCTTTAAGGTAGAAATTGATGAGTTTCTATCAGAAGCTAAAGAAGAGGGTATCATTACGGATTCAGACCTTTATCACCTTACAGTACAAGATCCTAAATCTCAATATTTATACTTGTTACCTAAGATTTGTAAGGACCACACCAACTGGCCTGGGAGACCCATTGTGTCAAGTAAAGATTCACTCACAGAACCCCTTTCACAATTTTTGACCCAATATCTCCAGCCCCTTTTGGGATGCATTTGAGCTTGCATACAAGATACAACACAATTTCTGGGTATTATTTCCAATATGCAGTTGGAATCAGGGTGATTACTTTGCACCCTAGATGTCACAGCTCTATACACTAACATTCCACACTGGGCCAGTTTGCTAGCACTACAGTACTGGCTGGATAAATGCGAACTATACCAGCCGGGTTTCAGTGCATTTTTGGTTTGTCTTGCAGAGCATTGTACAATATTTTCATGGCCAATGATTTTGGCAGGTAAAGGGTACAGCAGTGGGGGCATCTTTTGCCCCCATTTATGCGGACCTATTTATGGCATATTTGGAAGAGGACCTCATCTATGATCCTAGTCATAACATATATCTTAATGAGATAGATATATGGAGATGGTACCTTGATGATTGTTGGATGGTGTGGAAGGCTGATAGCACTTATTTACAAGAATTTGTTGGGTATTTAAATGAGAAAAAATGGTATATTGAGTTTAAAGTTAACTACCACTCACAAAAAATCCATTTCCTGGATATTCTTGTCACCAGGAATATGGATAATACTGTGAATACTTTGATTTATTATAAATACCCTCAATACAATTCTTTGAGTTTAGGCACCTAGGCAGTGAGACATTTCCCTGTGGTACATTTGACTGGGGACACATGGCTGAAGTGACAGTTAGCTGCAGAGAAATATGGCTGTTTGCAAATTCCCTGTGGGCAAGAGAAGAATGTGTTGCCATGCTCACAACTTCAATAACCAAATGCACAGGAGGAAAACAATGTTTATGGTCCCCAAGGGAACATGAGACAGCAGACAATATGGCAGGCATCAGCAGCAGGCTGGCCAGAAGGCATGTCCGTGTCAGTAAAAATGCAGTGCACAATGGGCAGTGCCTTTATAATCAGTGTGTGTGGACCACTATTCCCTTCACAGTGTCGAGGGAACATTACCTGAAATGGATGCTGGCACATAAATGTGACTACAATAGCATGTAAGATTTCCTCCTTGCTGCAACACATGTTATAGTTACATAAGCATGTATTGTACACTGAACACAACACTCATTAGGATTCAGGTGCCTAGGCAGCGTGATACCCCCTGTGAGACAGCTGGATGTGGGCACATGGCAGTTTGGCATTATGGCTACATGGACAAATGCCTGTGGACAATTCCTTGTGGGAATAGAACATCCCATACACCCTAACCATATGTGGCAGACACAAACACCCATAGGTTACACCCTGCACCCTTCCAGAAGTCAACACATGCCATCTTCAGTAGTACAAGTGGTCGGCACTTGATGCCAAGGGGGCATGAAAGTGGTACTGTGAAATCAGTGTACTGTGGGCAGAGCCTTTATTAACACAACAGATAAAGTGATGTGTGTAGTGCTTGGTGTGTACTAGAACCAAATATATTCACAACTTGCAGAAATTTGCTACAGCACATAGGAAATCCTGCACATCACTGTAATCACACTTATGTTGCAAGATGTGGTTTAGGTGACACTCCCTTACAACAATAGCCTTCCTATGTGGTGTCACAGGCATCCCCCTAAAAAGTGACTCCCTTCGGTTGTCTGTCAGGTTCTGCTCCTGTTGTAGAACAGACAGAAGGTCAGAAAGCTGTACAGTAGGGTGTCCAAGTAATACTTTTAGTCGATGATGCCATTCCTCCACCTAGTTATTGGTCTGTGGGAAGTCCATACCTGACCCATCAGAAACATTCCAAAATCACAGACGATAGGAAGATGGCAGATGTTGTTGTGCTAAACAGTGAGATGCATATTTCCTAGGTCAGCCACACACATAATGATGGTCCAGAAAAATACCTGCAGGCTTTGCACATTCAGGTAGGTTAGCCATAATGTCCAGAAATGCGGGGGCAACCTCATCCACTAGAAGGAATGCCACTGCAATCAGCTTGCAGATGGCAATTGAGAATGCAGTGTCTGTACCATACAAGGCCACAAGATGGTGATGCTGGATCTTGCACCAAATGATCTGTACAAAATGGAATGGGCACCCCTTCAGAATACTCTTAGGGAATGCCTTTTGGCTGGCACAGATTGCTGCCTTCTCAAAATCTGTCATAATGTACTGCAGTGTTAGGGTGCATCCCTGATCTGCAGCCATACCCTTCAGTATGTCCCACATATTGTTGTATGCAGACTCTGATTTCCATATTATTATACAATACACCAGGGGGACAATTCATGCTGAGGTGGGGGTGCCAATAGATCCATGTAAAGTATACAGTTGACAGCAAATATCAGCACATGTTGGGAGGGTACCATCCCCAAGTATGATGTCTGACCTGCACAAATCCACCAGATTTTGTGCTGTAGTTAGCAGAACCAAGGAATCTTTCCCATCCATATCTGACTGTCTGTGTAACATAAAGCTGGCACTACAGAGTGGGTATTGGTTGACATCGATATCTGCAAGTGTTGCTGGAGGTGTGTACATAAATGCCAGTGCCCACTGCCATACCCTGGTGATGCTATGATGCAGGGTGGCATGGCAAGGCATCTCCTGCAGTACATTGTTATCTGCTGTGCCAAGAACACTCTACATTACCAGACAAGGCATGTAATTGCTATTAAGTGCCCTCTGCATAGTTCTGCTTGCAGCACAGCCACCTGGGCAGTGATTGCATCTCGTCCATACTGGTGTGGCAGTGATTTATCCAGTGCTTCCCCCTCATCATGGTGGACAGTGATAGCATGACCCCTGCAGGCCTTTATTCTCTGTTCCACACATGCCCAGTACTGTCTGGAGAGGACTTCCCACTCTAGGTGGTACAGGTATCCCTCCATTACCAGCACTTGTTTGCCTCACTGGCTGGGCACTGTCCAATATCTGTTGCTAAGCTGACCTGGGCTATACTCATATACAGACTCCATCATGGCAACACTACTTGTGGTTGGCCACTCAGCTTTCATCACATCCAGTGTAGCAGGGTAGAGTACATTAACACTACTTAGGTATAGCCCAATATCAGACTATGGTTATGCTGCAGTACATCTCCTTTTTTGCTGTACCCTTCTGAATAGCAGCTGTCTGCCACAATGGTCCTTTGTAGCAGTATACACACCACCCTGCTCTTACTACCTTTGCTTCTAGGGATTCTTTATGTTCATTTCACTCAGCCATGGAATTGACAGCTGACTGTAGTCCTACAGGTGTCTATCCAGCTTGCTTTTACAGCACTGGGTCTACTTGTACTGCACAGGTTCCCTTTAACTCCCAGCAATTGAAGCTGACCAACCAGGGTGTGGTGCACAACCTCAGTTTCAAAGACAGGCATTACTTATGGATATTCCCCTGTGTAGCACTCTTTTCTGCCTACATGCCTCTGCATATGTGTGTACCCCGTCTGCAACAACCATAGAATCGGTTTGGCTACCCTCACATAACATACATGTTACTTCAGAAGTATACGATCAGTTGATGACAGTGAGGTGGGTGTATATTCCTATATATATATATATATATATATATATATATATATATATATATATATATATATATATATATATATATATACAGTGGTTGCTTCTGCACCGTTAGTTAGGTAGTCATTAATTGCCAGGGTTTTCCTGTTCACACCTACCACGGGTGTATGGGCATGTCATGTATAAGGGGCAGTGCAGCAGTGATGACACTATTTTCATCATGCACTTGGTATTATGGTAATATGTCTTACTCAGGACTGCCTGCTGTTGTCTGTATGTATGTAGGGCTGTGTTGTGCTTTTGGCTTTCGTTTACCTGTGGCTTACTTGTGGATGACTGTTATAGGTATATCAGTAAGTAGTATACATACCATACATCAATAACTACTGCAATAGATGGAGACATAGATGGATAGGTAATACTGAGGTTAGACATAATGGTAGACAACTGAATTTCAGACTTCATACACTTCTGAACAGTCATGCTAATGCAAAACCTGTTATTCTATCTACTGTCTAGGTCTGTAACAGCTGATTTTGCACTTTGTCCCTCTTTCTGGGCCTTACTCCCGCTTTTAATTATGGCTTTGCACAGATGGCTTGTTCTATGAGGGGGAGAGGTATGCACTAAGAAGACTCTAACAGGGCACGTTATTTCTATTCCGTTGTGACTGTGCTTGTGCCACTAACAGTGTGCTGGTGTATCTAGCAGCTGCAGATGCAGCTTCTTTGGCCATTCCCAGCTTGCAACTTCCCACTCTATGCTTTTCCTGCCAGGGTTGTTTGTGGGAATTTCTGTGCCTGTACTTAGCATATATGCTGGTTGTATAGTATTCCATTTACTTGCTCCAGTTTCTTACTTGTTCTGCTGATCACATAATGCAGTTATGCTGGCTCTATTTTGTTTTTTACTTGCACCTGGTTAAGCTACTTGTGCTGCAGTTCGCATAGAGCAGCTATGCTGTTTTTATTTTTATTTTATTTTGTTTCTGTGCATCTTTTTCTTGTACTTGTGCTGCCGATTGCCTATCTAGTAAGGTTGTCTTCACTGTCAAGAAATAGCCCACTTTGTTCCATTCTATGTGGCAGGTTTAACATCTGTGTGTATTCCCACTGCGTAGCTCACTTTTGGTGACACCGCTCTACAGTCTAGCAGTGCTGCGGCCTTCTGCTTTTGGTGTTGTAGCTCACGGGCATTTGTCTTGCAATCTACATGCTGGAACCCCACTCATTACTTCTTCTACCTCCATTAATTTGGTTACTAACGCTGTGAGCATGGCAGTGTGTGCTTGTCTTTGTCCACAGGGAATTTGCAAACAGCCATATTTCTCTGCAGCTAACTTTCACTTCAGCCATGTGTCCCCAGTCAAATATACCACAGGGAAGTGGTATAACAAATGTCAACTGTCTAGGTGCCTGAACCCCAATTCTTTACTTCATGTGACCAGCTTCCACCCCCAACACATCATCTGGAACTTCCCAAAGTCTCAATTTTTTTGGGTCAGATGCGTATGTTTTGATACACAGACCTATGAACATTATAGGAAAGATCTTGTTCACAGATTTAAGGATAGGGGCTATAAACCTGGAAATATCATTTCTGAGAGTAACTGGGCCTCTGGTCAGGACAGAAAGAATCTTTTGAGTTATAGGGTACATCACCCTGTTGAAACATCTAAACTTAGGTTGGTTACAAGCTTTGGTAGGAATACTGGGGTACTTATGGATATTGTTCAGAGATACAGACTACTACCCAAAAAGTATTTACAGCAGCTGAAAACTGGTTCTATCAATACTATCTCCTTCTTAACCCCAAAAAAACTAAATTATTACTATTCACACATACACAGAAATCCTCTACTTTAGACTTAAATATAGCATCTAACAATGGCACAATAATATCCCCTGACTCTACCACCAAACTTCTAGGTGTCACAATAGATCATAATCTTAACTTTGATTCTCATATTAACTAAACCATCAAGTCAGTCAAAAGAAAACTTGGATCTCTATATAGGCTTAAACCCTTCCTCACTGCATCAGTTAGAACTACTATTGCACAAACGCACCTGCTCTCTACCCTTCTCTATGCCTCACCTATTTTTACCAACTTAACTAAATCTAATATGAATAAACTGGCAAGTTCATACAACAACATTGCCAGATTTGCCACAGGAGCTCTTTTTCGCACCCACCATTGCATAAATCTTAAACAACTTGGTTGGCTGGAATTACAAAATTAACTGTTGCTACAGCAACTTAGCATCACCCACAAAATCTTCTATCACCCCATGAATACTACCATACTCTGCACTCTTATTAGCCCTTATAAAAACCTCTCTTCCTTGTGTTCAGCCACCAAGCTCCTAGCGGCCTTCCATAAATCTCACAACAAAGCTGGGGACTGTTTGTTCTCCAACTCAATTGCTCCTAATTGGAACAAGCTTCCAAGATAGCTTGCAGCACTGGCCTCCACACTCCTTTTCAATAAGCATCTAAAAACCTTCCTTAATTCCCAGTGGCTCTGCCCTTGTACTAACCCTGACTGACACTTTTATTGCCTCATGTCTTACAGCTGTTCTTTTGAGTATAACTCCTACTATTTATGCTGTTCTGCTGTTGACGGTCACTCAAAAAAAAACTAAAAAAAAAAAAGAAAAAAAATGTCTCAGTTAGTGTTAGTTCCCCTTATGTAAATGACTTAGCAAATTCTGTCTTGTGTATATCAATGCTACATATGTTTCTCTCTCATTTTAGCAATACCTTTGTTTAGGAATTTTCCCCATATGTATTTTTGTTGGCTGTTCTACTACCATTGTTTTTTACTACTTTTTTTTACTAATTTTACTATTCCATTAGTGGAGCTTTTCTCCCCGGGCCTCTACTGAAAATGGACATGCATCCAGCTAGACTAGCCCATTCAACAAATGTCAAATAAAATAAAATAAAATACATTTTGATGGCAGATCATGAACTATCTGAGATTCTAGGCAATAAATGCCTATTTTCATTTCAGAGAGGACAAACATTAGGCTCACATTTTAGCTCTTATAAACGACATCAGGATCCCACCATCACTAATCAATAATGGACTATCACAGGTGCCACATTATATGGGTGCATCCCCTGTAGACACTGTACACATTGTTCAAGGGTTATGAAATCAAAGGAATTCACAAGCAAGAATGCTGCTATAGTTTTTGATATAACTTTTTTTAGCAAACTGCAGCTCTGATTGGATGGCTTATCTTGATACATGTTCATGCTCTACATTTTATTTGTGGCAACGTCTAGACCATTACGGTTATGGATTATTGTACATGTTAGTGATATTAGAAACAAAAGACAGTCTTTCTGGCATCTACCTTATTTGATAAACCTATTTTACTTTTAAACATATATGCACCTTGTAATGATCAACAAATATTCATAACATCACTGTATTCAATTTTAACACAATTTGATAGATACTATGTAATTGTTGGAGGTGATTGGAATGCTTATCAAAATCCGAAGTTGGATAGATCTTGTCCACACAAAGCATTTAATAAGCATGCAGTATTGGCACTGGATGATATTAAAGAAGACTTTCAACTATATGACCCTTTTCAATATGTAAACAATGCTAATAGTACAAATAATTTTACATTTTATTCCCCATGTCATAAAATGTGTTCCAGAATAGATTTCTTCCTGATTTCAAGAACATTGATTAGTTTAGAACCTATAGTTGTTATACATGCATGGTATTTATCAGATCATTCTAAAATTTTGCTTAGTTTTGCTAAGGAGATAAAAGATACCTTGCGGCAAAGAGGCTATAATTGGTCTCTTAATCCAAATATGCTGAATAAGGAAGAAATAATACAGGAAATTACAAAGTACCTTAAAGACTTACTGGTTAGTCTAAAGAAACAACAATATGCCCCAGATATTGAATGGGCAACAGTTAAAACACAAATAAGTGGGATCATTTTGCAAAAAGCCTCTTATTATAAAAAAATACTAAATAAAGATATTCAAAACTTGGAAACGAAAATTAAATTATTGGATCAACAACTGATTCAGAATTTTAATGAACAAACAGAGAAAGAACTATTTAAATGTCAGAAGGATCTCTTCTTAATATAAAATAGTAGATTAACATTCCAAGAATATAAGATGTTGGAGAGATATGCTAATCACGTTCAAACACCATCAAGAGCGTTGGCTAGGATCATTAATCAATCAAAAACAACACTACAAATTTCGGAAATACAATTTAATAATAAAATATATTCTAAAACAGAGGATATTATTAATATTTTTGAGAAAATATATACAAAAATTTATGCTGGGCAAAAGGATATGTCCTTGCATAGAATCTATGAACAATTTTTACAATCAATTATGTTTCCAGAAATAGGAGAGGATATTCAAAATGATTTAGTTAAACCAATATCTGAAGAAGACATAGTATATACAATTCAACATATGAAATCACATAAATCACCAGGCCCTGATGGGATGACAGTGGAGTTTTATAAAAAGTTTGCGGATATTTTTGGTAAGATACTTTCAGTTATATTTAACTATATAATTAGGGATACCATTAATGATCCTCATCTTAATGCCTCAAAGACTATTTTTATACATAAATCCAATTCAGATCCTCAAAACCCTGATAATTATAGACCGATATCATTAATGAATGTAGACATGAAAATTCTAACCTTCATTATAGCATCTAGACTGAAGAAAATCATGACCCATATAATATCCAAAGAACAGACTGGATTTATGGCAGTTAGACAAACCAGTGATAATACTCTTATATTACATACTATGATAACACATGCTAAACAAAATCATCTTAATATCTATGCCCTTATAATTGATGCACAGAAAGCCTTTGACAGGGTTGATACAAATTTTTTGTTTGCTCTTTTACCTTATTTAAATATATCCCATGAATTTGTTCAAATGTTGCAAATATTATATAGTAATCCCTATACTGCACTGTGCATTAATAGAAGCCTCTCCAAAAGAATACAGATTAAGACTGGAACACGCCAGGGCTGCCCTTTGTCCCCTTTACTATTTAATCTTTATCTTGAACCTCTGTTCTTATATATTAAACAGAACGTCTATCATAATGTCCCAATAATTCATGGAACTAAAATCTTAATGGCAGCTTTTGCGGATGATCTTAATATTTATTGTGCATCTCCAATATCTGACACTGACAAATTATTGAAGGCCGTTAATGATTTTTCAGAAGTCTCTAACTGCAAAATTAACTTGGAAAAAAAACAATATTTTTCCTTTAAAGACACCTAAACCTTTTTTGTTATTGCCTTTGGTTGGGCAGGTAATATTTAAAGAAAAAATTAAATATTTAGGTATTGAGTTTTCTACAGACAATAAATACTTCTACAATAATAACATTAAAACAATCTGGGACCAAATAATTTCTGATTTCGGGAGGTGGAAAAATTTATGATTGCCACTACTAGCAAAAGTTTCAATTGTCAAAATGAATGTGTTACCACAATTACTTTATATTTTTAGGTCAGCCCAATTAATACTTTTGAAGACATTTTTTAAAAAAATTCATAAAGAATTGGCTAAATTCATTTGGGAACCAAAAAAAACCAGGATATCTTATGATAAATTAATGACCCCAAAAAATAAAGGAGGACTGGAGTTGCCTAATTTCAAATTGTACTACCTAATCGTGAACTCTAATAGAATTCTAAGAATTGCCAATTATGATACAACTACTACTAAGTGGACACCAACTTGGGTGATTTTGAATTATAAATATATTTTAAAGTTAAACATTAATCCTAAAGCAATACCCTTTTTAGGTAAAGATACTTTGAAAATTTATGGGATTATTGAACACATTAAAACTAACATATTATCTATACAAGATTTATTTCAATCTTTGGATCTGGGTCAGTATATGATGGTTTTTCAACCCTTTCATAGGAATCCTAATTTAAAATTGAACAATCAATTAATTGATCTTAAAATGTTTCCACTGATAGTTAATTTAACTTTGATTGATATATACAAATATCTGGACCGCTCAGCCAATCAAATAAGACAAGAATTTGACTTACCCAAAAATTATCTTGTTATTTTGAGACAAATTAGAGAACTTGCTATGAGCTACTTTATAAATTTTAAACCTGAAGATGAAAATGTTGATAAATGCTTTGAGTTGTGGCAAGCCCTCCAACAGGATATTAAATATATAACAACAACAAATAAATTAATTAAAGACTTTAAATTTCATGATGATTCAAAGATGGCCCCCATTCTGTAGACACTGCATATCTACAGCTCTTCAGATACTCAGAATAAAAATTAACCCTGAGGATATACTGCAAGTTTTTCTACACTAATTGTTGGCTAAAATTAATCTACTACAACTAAATATTGTCAGAGAGGTGAAGGAACCGGAGGAAAATAAACAAATTAACAGGATTGGATCTGAATGACTGACTGACTCTGAACAGAGTAGTAAACAAAGGAACTGTCTAAGTAGTAACCTTGAATATTTATCATTCAGCTATACTAAAGATCGGCTTTGCTCCACAATGTCAAAAGAAGATAAAAGTATGGAAACAACAACAACAAAATCCAAATTATCAGAACTTCAGTCATCAGAAAAAGATTTAACAACAAAAAGGCAGAAGATTACAAAACAGCAGGAACTTTCAAAAGCTGGAATGAAAAATAAACCGGATCAAATGGCTAATTTGGAAGATATTAAAACTGCTTTGTTACCTATCCAAGAAGCTTTAAAAAAACTATCAAACCAGGTGCATTCTTTTGGTGCCAATGCACTCAAATTCTCGAAAGAATAGATAAATCAAAAGCCAGAATATCTGAAAATGAGGACAGAATAACATTGCTTGCAAAAAAACCAGACATTCATGACCTGGATATTCAGTCTAGGCAAAATAAAATTCTGGATTTGGAGGCACGATCCAGAAGGAACAATATAATTATCAGAGGAATTCCAAAATCTATCCAATACAATGATTTAATTTCTACCATTACACAAATACTTGAAATGTTGTTTAATGACTCTGACATAGCTAAACAAATAGTTATAGAAAGAGCCAATAGAGATCTCAGGGAAGCACAAGCCTCAAACATACCTAGACCAGTATACATCAAAATGCTCAACTACCAGGATGTAAACAAAATAATTTTAACTGTTAAAAAAAATGGAGGTTATATTATGTGGCAGAATAATAAAGTTTCTATGGCCCAGGATTTACCATTGCAAATAAGGCAAGCTAGACAAGCATTATCTCCATACTGTAAGTTCCTCATTGAAAAGAACATCAAATTTCAAATGAAATACCCTAACATATTGATTTTTACAGTCGATGGCTCCAAATACTCCATATCTACAAAAAAAAGAAGCAAAAGATACATTTTTGAAGATTTTTAAGTCCCTTCCAGCTTCAGAAGCTTGATCTGGCCATTCAGTCTGTTTGCAGCAATGTGGATACTGGGATTCCATGCTTACTACGATTTGAGGCTTCAAAATCCTTTGTTTGTTCTCTTTTCTTCACCAGGCCCTTTGGTAAATGTTTACTTAGTTTCTTTTTACAGCTCCAGCTTGTCCACAAAGATTTTCCGAACTTTTATGGCTCTTACGAACTGAGCCCCTTTGTGAAGTAACAGGAAGTCCTTTGGGTGCTGCAGAGGGTCCATTTTTGAGGTGGCGCATCTGGAAGTCCGTCCGTTTAATGGTTCCCCCGTCGTGAACTCGAAGACAGGATTACAAGCTCAGGAAGTAGGAAGTTCTCTGTTGAGGAAGTGGAAGCTATTTGGACTGTAAAACGAGCATTCATGGACATTTAAAGTATGTAATGTGTTCTACTGGTTTAAAGGGAACTGTGAATTCATTCAGGTATGATTATAATTGAATTAATAATGTACTGGTTTAAAATGTGTCATTTAACTGATTGCTTAGAAGTATTATAGCTTTACCATAGTTATTCTTTTTCTTTAGGTATGTTATACTGAATATTGTTGTGTTAATAACCTGGTAGTATATTTTTATTATTTCTTTTTCCTGTATTACTGGTGTGTTTTAATACTGCAAATGTTTAGATAATAAGGGGATTTAGTATTGGGATAAATACTAGATAAAGAGACCATGAGATATTATATTGTGGGCTCTCCAGGAATGTGAAGGTCATCTTGTTTATGTACTGGCATGTGGTTCTGAATGTTTAGAGAACTGTGTTACTCAGTCATCATTTCACAAATTTAATTATATTATCCAGTAAAGTGAAGTTAGAGTCCTATTTTTGTTCACCTTATTTGCTGACATGATAATTTTAGATAATTTAGGCTATATAAAAAAAGTCAGATTTAATATTATATTTAAATGTTAAACATTTGCTTTATCCGTAGTTCTTTCTCTCTCTTTTAATTAATAATACATATGGTGAATTATCTTTAATTTAATAATGTTATTGTTTAATAGGTGTAGTGCCACATACTTGACTATTTTAGATTTAAATATGGTTGTTAGGTAACTTAATGAGATACAACTAATTAGTATAAACAATATTATACGAGAACTATTAGTGAGGTATGATAGTAAATATAAGTGTAATGAAGACCATTTACTTGATAGGCTTAACTATATAGTGTGTTCAAGAGCTGTGGATATTCATCAGTGTTTATTAGAGAATGTTTTGGTTAGGTTTTGTAGAGTTAGATGTAGCTTTTATAGGTTTTGTGCATGTTTCTGATGTTATATTTTGTAAGATAAAGAATAGATGTTTAGTAAAGTTACTTAACTATAAAAGTTTTAACAGTGTAAAAAACCTATGTACGTCCTGGTCCAGGGGAATAGTGGATAGGCACTGGTTAGGGATGGGATGTCAAGATTGCTTCCAGACAATATATATTGTGCTATTATACTCAAATTTAGTACTGTTATTTAATTTTAAAATATCCTTAAACGAATTAAAGATCTTAGTATGTGGATTATAGACTCACGGAATACTAAAGGGCTCCAGAACATGAAAAAAAGGAAATTATTTTTTCATTTATTTTTCCAATCAAAGGCATGTTTTATCTTATTACAAGAAACCCACTTGACCAATGACCAATGGACTGTCCTTAAAGGTTAGAAATGGATTAGAGAGGTGGTAACTTCAGAAGGGACAACTAATAGTGCAGGAGTGGCTATTATCATTAAAAATCAGTATCAAGAGAAAATTCTAGATTTTAAAATAGACAAAGAGGGAAGATGGTGTTATGTGATTCTCTCATCTACACTTTATGATAAACCTGTGGCACTTATTAATATATATGCCCAATGTACCAATCAACAACATTTATAGCATCACTTTATTTTATCCTGAATCAATGTAATAATTGTTATATAATAATAGGAGGTGATTGGAATACATATCAAGATCCCAAATTAGATAAATAAAGTTCACACAGGTCCTTTAATAATCAAGCAGTGATAGCATTAAAGGAACTTAAAACAGATTTTAAATTATATGACCCATTTAAATACACAAACAATCAAATAAATTCAAATAACTTTACATTTTATTCAAGTTGTCATAAAATGTGGTCTAGGATTGATTTTTTCCTAATTTCAGACGTACTAATTACTTTAGATCCCTGTGTATCTATACAAGCTCAACACTTATCGGATCATTCTAGAATCACATTAATTTTTAACAAAGAAATAGTAGGCGTCATAGAGGTTATAATTGGTCTCTAAATCCGTATTTATTAAATAAAGAAGATATAATTAAAGAAATTCAAGAGACCTGCAATCATCTACTAGTTAATCTTTCTAAACACCAGCATCCATCTGATATAGAATGGGCAACGACCAAAGCACAAATAAGAGGAATTTTTCTCCAAAAGGCTACTTATTATAAGAAAATACAAACTAGAGACATACAAGAATTGGAAACTAAAATTAAGTTATTAGATCAAGATTTAATTGGGAACCATAGTAAACAAACTGAAACAGAGTTATTAAAATGTCAAAAAGATCTTTTTTTACTACAAAATAGTAAACTGTCATTTTATGAACAGAAAATACTCGTAAAATATGCTAATCATATTCAGACCCCATCAAAAGCACTAGCTCGTATCATTAATCAATTGAAAATACCTTCTCAAATTTCTGAAATACAGTTTAATAATAAAAGATATACCAATACTGAAGACATTATGAATACCTTTGAATTAATATTCTCTCAAATTTATGGTGAACATCAGGAATTACTTATAAATAAGAGTAATAACGATTTTTTGCAGAAGATTATTTTTCCAAAAATTGGTGATGAGTTTCATGAGAGTTTAATCAAACCAATTTCCTCTGAGGAGATAACAGATACAATTATTAATTTGAAGCCACATAAAGCTCCAGGACCAGATGGTTTGACTACTGAATTTTACAAAACTTTTTGTGATATATTGGGTAAAATACTTCCACATGTATTTAATTATATAATTAATAATAAAATTAATGATCTGCATTTTAATGCTTCGAAAACAATTCTTATACCTAAAGAGAATGCAGATCTTTAAAATCCGGATAACTATAGACCCATTTCACTTTTAAATATAGGCATGAAAATTATAACATCTATTTTAGCCAATAGATTGAAGAAGGTAATAAACCTAATAATATCTGATGAACAAGCTGGCTTTATAAATGGCAGGCAAACTACTGATAATACGTTATCACTTCATACACTCATTTCTTATGCCACTCATAAAAATCTTAATGTTTACGCACTCATAATTGAGGCTCAAAAAGCTTTCGATAGACTTAATTTAAATTTTTTTTTGATATTTTATCATATTTTAATATACCCCAAGATTTAATTTTAACATTAAAAAAGTTATATAATAATCCCTATACAACTTTATATATTAATAAAAATTTCTCAAAAAGAATACAAATTAAGAATGGTACCCGTGAAGGATGTCCGCTATCTCCTATATTATTCAATTTATATTTAGAACCACTATTTTTACATATTAAGCAACATATTTATTATAATGCTCCAATAGTATATGGTACGAAAATATCTATGGCTGCTTTTGCTGATGATCTTAATATTTATTGTACGACGCCTGTTTCAGATACTAAGAAAATATTAAAGGCAGTGAAAGATTTTGCAGAAATATCTAATTACAAAATAAACTTTAAAAAAAACAACTTATTTCCCTTAAAGACGCCTACACCCTTTTTGCTTTTACCATTGATAGGTCAGGTTAAATCCGAAGAAAAAATAAAATATTTGGGTATTGTTTTCTCAACAGATAATAGAGACTTTTATGTGAACAATGTTAAGCTAATTTGGGATCATATACTGTCTGATTTAAAAAGATGGAATAATCTGAAATTACCAATAATGGCAAAGACTTAAATTATTAAAATGAATGTACTCCCTAGAATATTATATATTTTTCGAGCTACTCAAGTCTCAATTTCTAGGAAATTCTTTAAACAACTTCATACGGAATTAGGTAGATTTGTATGGGAACCTAGGAAAACTAGAATATCTTATGATAAACTGATGACTCCGAAAAATAAGGGTGGTTTAGAATTACCGAATTTTGAAGCATATTATTTAATAATAAATGCTAATAGAATTCTAAGAGTGGTTAACTTTGACAAGTCCAGTACTAAATGGTCACCCAAGTGGTTGATTCTGAATTACAAACATGCTGTTAAATTGGGTATTAATTTTAAGGCATTACCTTTTTTAAATAAAGATACCTTTAAAATATACGCTTTGATGGAACATATTAGATTATATATAATATCAATACAAAACCTGTTTAAATCACTAAATCTCTTACAGTATATGATGACTTTCCAACCATTTCACAAGAACCCAAATTTGAAAATCGGTAATCAATTGATAGATCTTAAAAAAATCCCACTTATAATTGATCTAACCATACTTGATTTATATCCCTTTCTTGGTATCTCAATACACGACATGTTAAGAGAGATGAGCCTTCCTAACTCTTATTTAATTATAATGAGACAATTAAAGGATCTTTCCATAACTTATTTTAGTAATTTTAAAATTAAAGAAGAAGACTTAACCATTTGTTCAAATTTATGGCAAACTCTTATGCAGGACTCCAAATATATAACGGCTTCATATAATTTGATAAAAGATGTGAAATATAATAACCAAATACTTTTATCCAAATACTGGAAGGATAAATGATTACTGATTGATGATAATAAAATATTGAAAGCAATTAATTTAACCTTAAAATCAGTATCTCTTCAAAAGTTATTATTTACTCAGCTGATGATATTTAATAATGCTTACTACACTCGCCTCAGCTTACATAAATTCAACTCGAAAAATTCACCTAAATGTCCATATTGTATTGATCAAACCACTGACCTTTTACACATGTTCTGGAGCTGTAAATGTATATTCAAACTTTGGAATTCTCTAAAAATTCAATTACAAAAAATGGGTTATCAACAGTCCACACTTTCTTGAGAGTTTATGATTCTTCATATTCCTCCAAATAACTTGAACAGATCCCAAATGATCATACTCATAAATATTTTCTTGTTAATGAAGCTTTATATAGCTATAAATTGGCTGAATCCATCTTTGACTTCATGGGAAAACTTTAAAAGTGTAGCGATAAAACATATTTTAGCACATAAATTTCTAATTAAAGATCATAAGAAAAATATAAATAATACAAAAATATGGGAGCAAATCTTTAACATTGTGTTAGCTTAATGTTCTAATCCACTTTTCCCCGGGAAGTACATACTTAATATGGAGATTAGTATAGATAAACCTTATATTGACACTAGATCTTTTTTTTTCTTTTTTCTTTTTTAATACCTTTTTAGAATGTTATCTTAATGTATAATGATCTTATGTAACTGTTGGAAGCATTCATGTATATAATGTACATATGTTGTAGTATTGTATTACAATTGGAAAAGAATAAAGATTTATTATTGAAAAAAAAAATCATGATAAAATTCTGTTATCCAACTTTTGGGAAGAGAAAATTTTAGTCACAGACAAAAGTAAGATGTTAAAAGCAATTGACCTGACTATCAAATCTACTTCTCTTCAAAAATTGATGTATACCCAGTTGATGATATGGAATAATACATATTATACACGCCTTACCCTGCATAAATTTAATTCTAAAAACTCTCCAACTTGTCCGTACTGTAAAAATCAACCGGCTGATCTTCTTCATATGTTCTGGAGCTGTAAATGCATATATAAGCTTTGGAATTCCCTTAAGATTCAACTTCAGAAGATGGGTTACCAAAGTACAATGTTGTCATGGAAATTTACGATTTTACATATTCTTCCGAAAGAACTCCCTAGATCACAAAGTACTATATATATTAATATTTTTCTGTTAATGAAGCTTTATATAGCCACTAATTGGTTAGACCCATCTAAAACATCTTGGAAAAGGTTTAGAGTTTTGGCAACAAGGCATATATTAGCTCATAAACTACTCTTAAGTCCGAATAATAAAAACATTAATAACCCAAAAATTTGGGAACAGATATTTAATATTATATTAGCATAACACTTTTAACTTGATGGTATTCACATTTATATACTTGCTTGGAGAGAATTTTGTATTTAAACTGTATATTACTGGAAATGCTATTAACTACTTTTTGTTTTTTCTCTATTCTTAATGTTTACATGGAAGCATTCTTGTAAATATTGTATATTTGTTTGGTGTGATAGTGATATTAGTAGTCTTTTGTTTTGTATTTTTTCTTTTAAAATGTTGTGTTTGTTTTTACTTGTGTATGAAAATAATATAACAATAAAGATTTATTATGGAAAAAAAAGAAACAAAAGACAGTCTAATGCCCTTTACAAACACACATTAAAACACAGTACTGCCTGTTTCAGGTTTATTGTTATTGATAAAATAAAAGGCAACAGAAATAAGTCTGGTTGGCATTCAATTCTTAATGCTAAAGAAAAAAGTGGATAATTAAGTTGGGAGGACTTTTTCCACCTGGATTAAATGAGTATCTCTAATGGATCAATGGGAATCCACATTTCTTAATTATTTCTTTATTTATGAGTTTGTGTAAATGTATTTAGTTTGTCACTGAGGAAGGCTAATGTAGTCGAAACCGGTTTGATTTATTATTTTTGGGGTCCAGCTGTTTATTTCCCTACCCTTAATGTTTTTACCTTTGCATTCATGAGGTATTAAATAGTTTTTTATACCACACTGTTGTGCTGGCCTTTTTTGAACTTGATACCATGGATGTTGGCCTTTGTACTTGCCGTACTTGCGAGGGTGTTGTGCTTAATTCCTCACCTTGTTCCACATTTCAGCATTGTTTTGCAACATAAATGTATTGATTCTAATTAATTCAAAATATCTTTATAAATCATCTTAAGGATACTGACAAATATAATTGGAAAAGTTCATCTTTTAATACATGAATAAATAAATAAATAAATAAAAAATAATTGCTGAATTTCTGAAATAAGGAAGGAAAGTGAAGCATGTGAAGAAATTGGATGTTGACGTGGGAAAGATGTGCAAACTCCACACAGATAGCATTACATCGAAGAATCATACTGAGAGACAAGTGGTGTGAAGAAGCAATTACAGCAGCTGGATGTCTGTGCTACACAAAATATTTATAGTTTTAAGATAAAAAAAAATAAGTTAATTCTGTATGCAATAATCTAGCAACACAGCCAGTCAAAAATGATGGTTGGGGAGTATGAGACTAAGTAGACAATAATTAATAATTATTTTTAAGTTAGAGTTGTTAGTCACAGGTGGCCAGCTTCACACTTCAGCTAGAAATTGACTTCTAGGCTACACTTCTAAGTCCAAAAAAAGAGCAAAGCCTAAGATTCAAATGCACTGAAAATTCTATTTAAGAGCGGGCCGCAAACAAAAATTAAAAAAGAATCAATGAAATGGTAAACCTTCAGTCTTGCCAGCACTATTACAAGGAAGTGACGGACAGTACTTAAAATATAGTTTGTAAATAAAGTAAAGTAAAATCCACTGCTCAGCAAGCAAACGCTGTAGTTCCGTGAGGTAGACATAATGTAAGTCACAAAGGAAGCGGAGTACAGCAGAAGTAAGAACAAAACTCCAAATTTAATTCCAGGAATGCGCACTTATAACATACAGATGAGTGCTTTCACCATTACAGCTTCTTCAGATCCTTGTATAAAAGTCACAGTAGACCTCCCCTTATATAAGCAGCTCAATTAATCAATTAAAACAATTTAAACAATTAAAAGCAATGCTGGAGAATTTAAAGAACTCTCCCATATATAAACAAGTTAATGTAAAGTAAGACAAAAATATATAAAACTTGCATAGTGACCTAAAAACATATAAATAAACATTCTGATAAGTTAATATTGATAAAATACATAATCAAAAACATATACAAATAAATGATAGTTCATTTTATGTGCCTGCGTTGTCTCAGCTTAGGTTTTATAGAAGCTCTATCATTCAACCCATGCCCCCTATCAGCTTTCAAATGAATGATCCAGTCAGTCTCCTTAGATTCAGTAAAATTCATAGTATTACCAACCCTCTTATTCACAACTATTATCTCTAGGACCCGAACAAGAAAGTATGATCATTGTCATTGGTGGTTATATGTTTTGCTAAGGCATTGTGTAAAGTGCCCTTTCTCATGTGGTAAATATGCTCTCTCATTCTATCCCTTAACGGCCAGTTAGTTTTACCAACATAGAAACTCGGGCATGCCTGACAAGTAGCTAAATACACCACATTAGGTGTCATACAATCTGCATCTGCCTTGATGGAGAAAATGGTGTGTAAATCCGGGTGTATAAACACCTCACTGCTATCAATAAATGAACAGAAGTTGCAGTGACCACAGGGTTTAGTGTGACCAGTGTTCTTCATAATCCTATCATGTCTGGGGTGACAAAGCAATCACTTTAGGTTGCTCTTATTCCGAAATAAGAAACTTGGTGTCTCCCCCACAATGCGTTTCAAGTCATCATCAACCAGGAGAATATACCAATGTTTACTAATAATTTCCTTTAACTGATATTGATCAGAAGTATAGAGAGTAGAAAATTTAATAGATCTATTTAACATATGATCTCCAACGGTTTGATCTTGGACCCTGGGTCCAAAGTATGGTGCACCTGAAGTGGTGCGTGACATGTATGCTTCCTCCATGTATGGTATAATCTCATTATCCTTGTATCTCCGGGTCAGTAATCTATTTCTCAGATTGTCTAATTCTGAGATAAATCCCTGTTCAGTGGGGTTCAATCTCAAGGCTCTAATGGCCTGTCCTTTCATTATAAACAAAAAATCACTCTCAGAAATAAAGCCTGGAACAAATCTCGCTTAACTAAAAACACAGCAGACTACCAAATCTTTAAGCAACTGAGAAATGAAACCAAAAAAGCAATAATGAACGATAAGAAAAGCTACTACCTGAAATCTCAACATACTCGCCAAAATAACCCACAGAAGTTCTGGGCAAACATAAATCAATTACTACAGCCAAGTAAACCTGTCACACCTAACCCACAAGGCTCTGACATAAGTAACCCCAACCAAACAGCAAATTCCTTTAATTCCTTCTTTACCGAAACTATTCAAACCTTAGCAAGTCAACTTCCCATCAAAAACACAAACATGTCTAACAGCAACCCTAACCCACCCCCTCCATTTCACTTTCAACCTGTCCCTACAACTTATATCCTCTCCCTTCTCAAAAAACTCAAACCATGTACCCGTCTGCTGACCTACTACCCGCTGAATACTTGCAATTAGCAGCAAAATCAATAGCCTTCCCAGTTTCAATACTGATAAACAGAACCATCACTGAAGGATATGTACCTAAACTTTGGAAAATCTCCCATATTATCCCACTTCATAAGGGTGGAAATTCTACTGAAATCTCTAATTACCGCCCTATAGCCCTTCTTTCACCCTTATCTAAAGTTATGGAAAGGTGTATCCACAAGCAACTGCTTCACCACCTTCTCCAAAATAACCTACTCTCTAACACCCAACATGGTTTCAGACCATCCCACAGTACCACCACTGCCCTCCTCTCCTTTACAGACACAATCAACAAATATCGTAACAACAACACCCTTTCCTCTGCACTTTTCTTAGATCTATCCAAAGCTTTTGACATGGTCAACCACCAAATACTCATAAGCACTCTTCAATCCTTATCAATTAATACCCAATCTATTAACTGGTTTAATTCCTACTTAAGTAACAGACATCAAGCAGTACTCTGAACTCCACTCTATCCTCCCAACTACCTGTCAACATTGGTGTCCCACAAGGGTCTATACTAGGTCCCTCCTATTTTCTTTATTTATTAATGACCTACACCAAGTTGCTCCCCAAGCTACATGTATACAATCATGACGATTCAACGCTAATCTGCTCAGCCACATCTGTATCAGACCTTCACTCCTCACACAACACATATTTAACTCTGTAGAAGAATGGTTTTCCCAGCACTGTCTACTACTTAACCCTAAAAAAACTAAACTTCTCCTCTTTACACCTTCCAGCAAATCTCCCCATATTGATTTTACTATAACATCAAAAGATGGCACACCTATATCACAAGACTCCACTACCAAACTACTAGGCATTACCATTGACAACAACCTGAACTTTGATACCCATATTGACAACACACTTAAAACCATTAACAAGAAAATAGGCTCTCTTTACAGAATCAAACCTTTCCTCACTCCAGAATCTAGCACAACTATCGCCTCTCTCACCTGATCTCACCCCTTCTCTATGCCTCTCCCATATTTACCAACTTATCAAAAAAGAATCTATCAAAACTAGAAATCTCCTACCACAACATAGCCAGATTTGCCACAGGAAACCCCACAGAACCCACCACTGTACCAATTTAAAACAACTAGGCTGGCTGGAATATCAACAGCAACTAAAAATTAACCAGCTTAGCTTAGCCCATCAAATTCTTTATCATCCTGACAAAACACCTATACTTTCCAGTCTAATTCAACCATACCACAACCTAAAGTCCCTGAGATCTGCACACAAACTTCTGATAAACACTGTCAAGTCAAACAACAAGGCCGGAGACTGTCTTTTCTCAAACACTGTTGGAAAATATTGGAACCTACTTCCTCTGAACTCTCATCTATTCCCTCAAAGTCTCCCTTTAAAAAGAAACTCAAGCTTTACTCAAACACAATGGCTGTGCCCTGTACTAATCCTGACTAACTTTACTTGTCAGCTGACTTACTTCACCCCTAAGTTTCACTTTCTTTTCATCTATTTTCCTCTATCCCTCTCTGTACATGTTTATTGTATACTTCATGTTTGTCATGTTCTACAATACTTTGTTCACTCCATCACTTTTGTACCACTTGTTTAATTTTTTTCAACAAATGCTATTTAGCCTATTATTATGTTATTATATTTGCATGTAGTTCTTAATAGTTTTTACTTAGTATCATTAAAATTATATATGAAAATGGACATATATCCAGCTAGACTAGCCCGGTCAACAAATGTAAAATAAAATAAAAATAAATAAAATAAATATTCTTAAAAACAAATTGTGGGTGCATACTAGACCTTAATAACAAGGAATTGCAGTAACATGCCTTGCGATAGACTCCCGTATTTATCATATCATCTGTTAATCTCTCAATATATAGGTCTAAAAAATCAATTCTATGTGTGGAATAGTTCATGGTAAAAGTAAGGAATGTAGTTAAATCATTCATAATGGATAGCATTGATTCCAGCTGTTCTGATGTTCCATTCCAAAGAACAAAAAGGTCATCAACAAACCTTCTGTAGAACACCACATGTTCACAGAAATGTGCATTCTTAAATAAAACATGTTCCTCCCAATATGGAAGGAACATGTTGGCGTAGCTATTTGCACATGGAGTGCCCATAGCTACGCCATCACGCTGTTTGTAGATCTGGTCTTGGAACATGAATAAGTTGTTCTCCAAGACCAGTTCCAGAAAATGAACTATGAGGTCTATCAATACTGCAGTGTAAGTACTGTGTGCTTTCAGATAATTTAACACATAATCAAGTCCTATATCATTAGGTATTACAGTAAATAGGGATTGAATATCAAAAGTCACAAAAGTACAACTAGAGATTCTATCATGGTGTCCAATACATTCATACAGATCAATCAAAAATTGCTTGGAATCCTTCAAGACTGTAACATTGTCATTCAATACACATCTCAGATGTTTCTCCACAAAAGCTGAGAGGTGTTCAGTTACCCAACCACGGCCAGAAACTATGGGTCTCATGGGTGGGTTCTTCATATTTTTGTGTACCTTGGGGAGACCTTGTATAATCGGTATAGTGGGTGTATGAATCATAAGGTATCCATATAGCTCCTTATTTATTAAATTACTTCTAAGAATGTCATAAAGCGTGTCATGAATATATCTGACAACAGAGTGAATCTGTTCCATGGAGGTAGGTTCATAGAACCTGTCCTGTAACATGGAGGACATAGCCTCTGTATAAAATGACATATCCAATACTACAACTTTCCCACCTTTATCAGCTGGTCTAATTATAATGGTAGGATCATTCTGCAATTTCCTCAGACACTGACGTTCCTGAAAGCTCAAGTTATCCCACCTCTTCTTTTTTTGGGGTCCCAGTTGAGTATTATAGTAACTATACAATTCCTCCTCTGTTAACTTAAGGAATGCTTCAACTAATGGGTGGTGAGTTGGTACAAAATCACTTACATTCTTAAAAGCAAACTTCCTGCTCTGTGCTGATTCTTTCTCAGAATCATTATAAATGAATCTAAGCATTACATTCCTACAAAAAAGTTTTAAGTCCACCATTGTATCAGTCAATTTGCTCTGGCTTTTAGGAATAAAATTCAAACCTTTGTTTAATAAACTGGTATCATCATCTGTTAGAGTAATGTGGGACAAATTATAAATTAACACTTGTTGTTCCACATTCTCTTTAAAGTCTGATGGGGCATAAAATCCCCTGATAATTTCCTCTTCTGTCTGCCCCTGCTCATGGAGCGAGGTCTGCAAGGACCTTTCTCCATGCGCACTGGCAGAGGAAAAGTCAAATCCAAACTTGAGAGCTTACTGGAATCAGTCAAAGTAGTAGTTTTCTTAGGTTTAACAACAGGCTCTGATCCTTCTTTTGTAGAAACAGGTCTATTCTTAACCACATGTACTTCAGGATATAAGTTGTTTCTAGTACATGTACTGGGATGTACAATGTGAATAACATCCACAGAGTCCTTACAATTGTCTGTGGTAGTCCCAGAAACAGGTGGTATTTCTTCCAAAATACATGCATCATTACTGATGGTGCCCCCCCCCCTCCCAGTACAAACTTGGGCAGAGTCCATCTCCACAGGAGTAATGCTGTTATGTACATTCAATTCAACACCCACATTCATATAATTTGTTACACTATTACTTGTAACATCATTGATAAAATTAAAGTGTGTAGATTCCTTTACTTTCCTAGGAGGCATGGGGGTAGAAGGATCCCTATGCATCGGAGACATTGTAGAGGAATCCTGCCCTGTTCTGGGCCATAAGAATACATTGCCCAATTTAAAATCATTAATATCCCTGGTGGCTTTGTGTTTTTTCTGCTGCAAAAGTTTTCTTTCATACGCTAGCACACAATCTAACAAGTTCTCAAACAATGGTGCAACCACCTTATCCGAAAAGTTACTAAACAGCTCCTGCTGTTTGCGCTTGATATTATCTGTTAACCTAACCTCCTCAGGGAGGAAAAAGTCAATTAGTAGTGGCAAATATTTGCGACTCACCTCAATGTTCAGGCGTTGCCATTTCGTGAGTAAATCTGAATGTTTCTTGCCTTGATTTGGCATATTAAGAACCCTTAAACCTCGCGGAATAATATGTTGTTCGAGGCAGAACTGGAAGTGTATCCGCTGTGTTTGTAAGCTCCAATCCCACGGTTAAGGGATAGAATGAGAGAGCATATTTACCACATGAGAAAGGGCACTTTACACAATGCCTTAGCAAAACATATAGCCACCAATAACAATGATCATACTTTCTTGTTCTGGGTCCTAGAGATAATTGTTGTGAATAAGAGGGGTGGTAATACTATGAATCTTACTGAATCTAAGGAGACTGACTGGATCATTCGTTTGAAAGCTGATAGGGGGCATGGGTTGAATGATAGAGCTTCTATAAAACCTAAGCTGAGACAACGCAGGCACATAAAATTAACTATCATTTATTTGTATATGTTTTTGATTATGTATTTTATCAATATTAACTTATCAGAATGTTTATTTATATGTTTTTAGGTCACTATGCAAGTTTTATGTATTTTTGTCTTACTTTACATTAACATGTTTATATATGGAAGAGTTCTTTAAATTCTCCAGCATTGCTTTTAATTGTTTAAATTGTTTTAATTGATTAATTGAGCTGCTTATATACTGTGACTTTTATACAAGGATCTGAAGAAGCTGTAATGGTGAAAGCACTCATCCGTATGTTATAAGTGCACATTCCTGGAATTAAATTTGGAGTTTTGTTCTTACTTCTGCTGTACTCCGCTTCCTTTGTGACTTACATTATATCTACCTCATGGAACCACAGCGTTTGCTTGCTGAGCAGTGGATTTTACTTTACTTTATTTTTTATTCAGTACATTTTTTCTGCTTGCCATCAAGAGTAAGTCTCTTTTCTTGGGTAATGGTGAATCTTGAACTGGATTATGTCCCGAGAAGTGAAGACCATGGGACTGGAACATTGCAGGCATGCTTCCAACAGTATTTAAAAGAAACTGCCAGTGCATCTCTGTTTTTTGAGTCTACGCCGACCTCCGATGATGTCATGACGCCGAACTTGAATTCGGAAAGACTACACGCAGTTTTGGATAGCATGGAGAAGGATTTCATGATGCTCGAATGCTTACAAACACAGCAGATACACTTCCAGTTCTGCCTCGAACAACATATTATTCCACGACGTTTAAGGGTTCTTAATATGCCAAGGCAAGGCAAGGAACATCCAGATTTACTCGCAAAATGGCAACGCCTGAACATTGAGGTGAGTCACAAGTATTTGCAACTACTAATTGACTTTTTCCTCCCTGAGGAGGTTAGGTTAACAGATAATATCAAGTGCAAACAGCAGGAGCTATTTAGTAACTTTTCTGATAAGGTGGTTGCACCATTGTTTGAGAACTTGCTAGATTGTGTGCTAGCGTATGAAAGAAAACTTTTGCAGCAGAAAAAACACAAAGCCACCAGGGATATTAATTATTTTAAATTGGGCAATGTATTCTTATGGCCCAGAACAGGGCAGGATTCCTCTACAACGTCTCAGATGCATAGGCATCATTCCACCCCCATGCCTCCTAGGAAAGTAAAGGAATCTACACACTTTAATTTTATCAATGATGTTACATGTAATAGTGTAACAAACTATATGAATGTGGGTGTTGAATTGAATGGACATAACAGCATTACTCCTGTGGAGATGGACTCTGCCCAAGTTTGTACTGGGGGGGTCACCATCAGTAATGATGCATGTATTTTGGAAGAAATACCACCTGTTGCTGGGACTACCACAGACAATTGTAAGGACTCTGTGGATGTTATTCACATTGTACATCCCAGTACATGTACTAGAAACAACTTATATCCTGAAGTACATGTGGTTAAGAATAGACCTGTTTCTACAAAAGAAGGATCAGAGCCTGTTGTTAAACCTAAGAAAACTACTACTTTGACTGATTCCAGTAAGCTCTCAGGTTTGGATTTGATTTTTCCTCTGCCAGTGCGCATGGAGAAAGGTTCTCGCAGACCTCGCTCCATAAGCAGGGGCAGACAGAAGAGGAAATTATCAGGGGATTTTATGCCCCATCAGACTTTAAAGAGAATGTGGAACAACAAGCGTTAATTTATAATTTGTCCCACATTACTCTAACAGATGATGATACCAGTTTATTAAACAAAGGTTTGAATTTTATTCCTAAAAGCCAGAGCAAATTGACTGATACAATGGTGGACTTAAATCTTTTTTGTAGGAATGTAATGCTTAGATTCATTTATAATGATTCTGAGAAAGAATCAGCACAGACCAGGAAGTTTGCTTTTAAGAATTTAAGTGATTTTGTACCAACTCACCACCCATTAGTTGAAGCATTCCTTAAGTTAACAGAGGAGGAATTGTATAGTTACTATAATACTCAACTGGGACCCCAAAAACAGAAGAGGTGGGATAACTTGAGCTTTCGGGAACGTCAGTGTCTGAGGAAATTGCAGAATGATCCTACCATTATAATTAGACCAGCTGATAAAGGTGGGAAAGTTGTAGTATTGGATATGTCATTTTATATGGAGGCTATGTCCTCCATGTTACAGGACAGGTTCTATGAACCTACTTCCATGGAACAGGTTCACTCTGTTGTCAGATATATTCATGACATGCTTTATGACATTCTTAGAAGTAATTTAATAAATAAGGAGCTATATGGATACCTTATGATTCATACACCCACTATACCAATTATACAAGGCCTCCCCAAGGTACACAAAAATATGAAGAACCCACCCATGAGACCCATAGTTTCTGGCCGTGGTTGGGTAATTGAACACCTCTCAGTTTTTGTGGAGAAACATCTGAGATGTGTATTGAATGACAATGTTACAGTCTTGAAGGATTCCAAGCAATTTTTGATTGATCTGTATGAATGTATTGGACACCATGATAGAATCTCTAGTTGTACTTTTGTGACTTTTGATATTCAATCCCTATTTACTGTAATACCTAATGATATAGGACTTGATTATGTGTTAAATTATCTGAAAGCACACAGTACTTACACTGCAGTATTGATAGACCTCATAGTTCATTTTCTGGAACTGGTCTTGGAGAACAACTTATTCATGTTCCAAGACCAGATCTACAAACAGTGTGATGGCGAAGCTATGGGCACTCCATGTGCAAATAGCCACGCCAACATGTTCCTTGCATATTGGGAGAAACATGTTTTATTTAAGAATGCAGTTTTCTGTGAACATGTGGTGCTCTACAGAAGGTTTGTTGATGACCTTTTTGTTCTTTGGAATGGAACATCAGAACAGCTGGAATCAATGCTATCCATTATGAATGATTTAACTACATTCCTTACTTTTACCATGAACTATTCCACACATAGAATTGATTTTTTAGACCTATATCTTGAGAGATTAACAGATGATATGATAAATACGGGGGTCTATCGCAAGACATGTTACTGCAATTCCTTGTTATTAAGGTCTAGTATGCACCCACAATTTGTTTTTAAGAATATAATGAAAGGACAGGCCATTAGAGCCTTGAGATTGAACCCCACTGAACAGGGATTTATCTCAGAATTAGACAATCTGAGAAATAGATTACTGACCCGGGGATACAAGGATAATGAGATTATACCATACATGGAGGAAGCATACATGTCACGCACCACTTCAGGTGCACCATACTTTGGACCCAGGGTCCAAGATCAAACCGTTGGAGATCATATGTTAAATAGATCTATTAAATTTTCTACTCTCTATACTTCTGATCAATATTAGTTAAAGGAAATTATTAGTAAACATTGGGATATTCTCCTGGTTGACGATGACTTGAAACGCATTGTGGGGGAGACACCAAGTTTCCTATTTCGGAATAAGAGCAACCTAAAGTGATTGCTTTGTCACCCCAGACATGATAGGATTATGAAGAACACTGGTCACACTAAACCCTGTGGTCACTGCAACTTCTGTTCATTTATTGATAGCAGTGAGGTGTTTATACACCCGGATTTACACACCATTTTCTCCATCAAGGCAGATGCAGATTGTATGACACCTAATGTGGTGTATTTAACTACTTGTCAGGCATGCCCGAGTTTCTATGTTGGTAAAACTAACCGGCCGTTAAGGGATAGAATGAGAGAGCATATTTACCACATGAGAAAGGGCACTTTACACAATGCCTTAGCAAAACATATAACCACCAATGACAATGATCATACTTTCTTGTTCCGGGTCCTAGAGATAATTGTTGTGAATAAGAGGGGTGGTAATACTATGAAACTTACTGAATCTAAGGAGACTGACTGGATCATTCATTTGAAAGCTGATAGGGGCATGGGTTGTATGATAGAGCTTCTATAAAACCTAAGCTGAGACAATGCAGGCACATAAAATGAACTATCATTTATTTGTATATGTTTTTGATTATGTATTTTATCAATATTAACTTATCAGAATGTTTATTTATATGTTTTTAGGTCACTGTGCAAGTTTTATATATTTTTGGCTTACTTTACATTAATATGTTTATATATGGGAGAGTTTTTAAATTCTCCAACATTGCTTTTAATTGTTTAAATTGTTTTAATTGATTAATTGAGCTGCTTATATAAGGGGAGATCTACTGTGACTTTTATACAAGGATCTGAAGAAGCTATAATGGTGAAAGCGCTCATCCATATGTTATAAGTGCACATTCCTGGAATTAAATTTGGAGTTTTATTCTTACTTCTGCTGTACTCCGCTTCCTTTGTGACATAGTTTGTAAATAGGCATATGGGCCTGAGTTCAAGAAAATGTTCTGCCTCTCTTTTATAATCTTACAAGGACCCAGTGTGCACTGCAAGATGCTTTGGTTGTAAAATGAAATTACACTAGTCTCACAAACCCATCAGTGTCTCCTGGGATATAAACTCAGAATTCAAATATAAATAATGCCACTGAGGATCCAATCACTGCTTAAAAAATAATACATTTTAATAAAATAATAAATAAAATAAAATGATTAAGCTCTTTTGTCTCAACAGGGAGACTTCATCAGTGATTGGATCCTCGGTGGCATTATTTATATTTGGATTCTGAGTTTGGTTAAGCAAATGCTGCACCTTTCTACTTCTCATGGGATATAACAAATTAGAAGACAATCAGAACTTCTTAGACTGATGCAGAGATATTAGTACTACAAAAAGATCTAGATTTGTAGGAAAAATGTATACTTCAGTTTTGGACTGTGGTTGTCCTTTATCTCACCTGCAGACCAATGGCTTCTGGATATTATAGTTACATATGTGATAGTTACTTGGAATATCCTCAGTTTTATATCTGTTTTGTTTTTAGTGAGCTGTCAGTCTATAGTGTGACTAAAAGACAATGAAGAATGCAGTGGACACAACAAATGACAAGTTTTGATCCAGCCTCTTAATTCATGATCAGAATCCAAGAACTCACATAATGTATATTCTGTCTATATGAGTATACATACAGTTTTTTATTCACACACACACACACACACACACACACACACACACACACACACACACACACACACACACACACACATATATATATATATATATATATATATATATATATATATATCTATATCTATATATATATATATATATATATATATATATATCTATAGCAATGTCATCAGGGCAGTCAATGGTGGACCACCACCCGTGGCATCCCTCAATCACTCGTAAAGTCTCACTCTGTTGGCTGCACAAAGCATAATGTCTGAGCGGCATCATCTACAGGCATCATGCAAATGGTTGTGGCCTCAAACTGCATTGATCATGTTGGTGAGGTTGGTTCATATTTCATTTCTCCAAACTGTATCACTTAATAGGTCTAGGTGTCTCTATCCATGTTGTCGGAGAGCATCAATTATGATGTAATTTTCCTGAAGGGGATTTGTTATCCTTAGGACAGTTGGCCATCTGATACACACATGATAACATTCCTGTGTTAGCTGATGTATGCATCTGATTTTGTGAACAGCATATGTCAACATAAACAATATGCTTTCCTGTGCAGTGCAATGATCTGTATAACACTGTCTGTGATAAATATTAATGTGACATATAAAAAGTAACAACAATGCCTTCATGCATAACATTTGTAAAATCAACATAACATATAATATCTTTAGAGTTTGTGAGTGGGACTAGAATCCCTCACACTACATATATGTTGAATGGAGGTTCAAGTATATCAGCCTTACATCACAGGAATCTGTATACATTTTACATTAAGGTACTTCAGCAAATAACAATGCAACAACTTAGAGAGAGAGAGTCAAAAAAACCTCAGGATCTGTAGGCAAGCCATAGACAATATGGATCCTTAGTATACTGAGCCAGTGATGATAATACCTTTTGTTATGAAACATCTTTGAAGATATATCTGTAACAGCAACTGCAAATGTTTTTAACAGTTTTGTTAGGAAAGATGAATTAAGAAATATCAATAATACCGATATTACACCACAGAGTGCAAGGAATTGCCAGTAAGAATTGCAAATGATCTGTAAATCATCCCCTACATATTGTTAACATTTGGTTTTAATTTCTCCAAGTCTTTTATGTTTCTGCTTCCATGATGGGAAGGACCCCATTCCTAAGTCAAGATATGATTAAACATTATGAAACTAGTCTTGTTTCAATCTTTGATGGTAGCCAAAAGGGCTCCTCGCAGCTGCTGCAATGTGCCCAGAATCGTCTCTTTCTGTAATGCATAGGGAGCTACATGTATCAGTAGCATATCTAAATACGTCTCATTCTTTTTACGAGACCCACTGCTCCTACTACTACTGGAACTGTCTGAGTATCTTCCTTCCATATTGCCCTTGTTTTTGCCTGCAAATCCTGGTATGTTATGACTTTGTGTCTCTCTGTATGTAAGACACTGTAATAACTAGGTGCAACAATTTCAATGATCAATGCTACTTTCGTCTTCTTTTCGTGGACTACTACATCTAGTTTTCTTGCATCTGTTGGCAATGGTGATCCCATGTGATACAGACTTCATCTTTTTCTATAATGTTTTGTGGCTGATGTTTTCAATGCTCCTCAGCTACTTCAATATTGTAATGTTTGCATAATCCCCAGTGCAACAATCATGCCACATTATTATGCCTTTCAGAATGCAAGCCGTCTGCCATTAGTGTGTCACACCCAGCAAGAAGATATGCTACTTTTTCTGATTCTGTTTTACAAAATCTACATTTTTCTGTTTCTCTGAAATGTTCAATGGAATTTGTAAGCTAATGTGCATGTAGTCAGGTATCCTGGACCGCTAATGTTAACCTTTCTTCTTTTGGTTTAAATTCACTTCTCCTAAACCATTCCTGCATCAGATTCAGATCAATATGAGGTTGTTCCAGGAATTTTCTATACTTGTAGCTATATTTATGCATTTTCCACATTTCTTGCCTTCTTATCTGATCCTTCACCAAATATTCTTTCTTTTGTTTTTTTTTATTACATTCAGTTTCTGCCTGATTTTTGTCAACTTCTGGTATGATTTCCATTCCCACTTGACACCAATATGCTTCTGCTAAACTAAGCAAGGAAGTCATCTTATACATGTTTTTAAAATTTCTCTATGTTTGGATCTTGTGAGGTCAGTAGATATGTATGCTGTCATATGATTGCAGATCTATACATGTAATTCATTTTGAGGAGGCCCATACCTCCTTCAGAATGGAGAAGATATAATCTTGGAATACAAAACTTTTTATAAATCATTTAATCAGCATAAAACATTATTCTTGTTTTCCTGTCCAACTGAGCTAATTCCTTTTTCGGTCAGTCAGTCACCCCAGAACTGCAAATTAGAACAGGAAAAGCAGATTGGTTTACAGTTTGGACTTTGTTACTAGATGTCAGTGTTGTTTTCACTATTAATTTTAGCCTTCTAAAATATTCTTTACAACATTTTGTTTGCATTTCCTCATGCTTCATTGTTGATCCTTCATCAGTTCCCAAATATTAACACACCTCTTCCTGCTCAAGTTTCTTTATATCACATTCTTGTCCCAGACCAATATTTTCTTCGTGCTGCAGCTTTCCGACTTTAAAGGTTGTTTTTGCACACTTATCAAGATCAAATGACATTCCTATATCATCTGAGAAAGTTTTGATCACTTGCAGTTGTGCTTTCAGTTCCTCATCATCTTTACACTTTGTTGTTTTCTGGAAGCCAAATTGTAACCATGACCTAATCTGTGAAGTGGACTACTTAATGGGTTAAGGGCAAGACAAAAGAACAACAGTGACAAAGAATCACCTTGGAATATCCCCCACTGACATTTTATCCCTGTGATAATAATTTGCCCTTTATAATGGCTTAGCTGCAGAATGGTTTGCCACTGTTTCATGGTCGCTGTAATGTAATTGATCAATGTAGGGTGTATTTTATACATCGATAAGCACTCCTTTATCCATGAATGTTGAAAGCTGTCAAATGCTTTTTTGTAGTCTATCCCTGCCATTCTTAGATTTTTCCCCTTTTTACAAGTCTCTGTTATGACTTTATTTAACAACAAATGATCCTTTGTTCCATATAGCTTTCTTTTATTTTCTGTTTGTTCTATTCCTATGATAGAGTTTTCTTCTAAATGACTGTAAACTCTATCAGCATCAATTCCAGTTTATAGTTAAATATCATCAGAAGGCAATTTATTGGTCTATAGTCTTTAGGATAACATGTAGGTTCACTCTTAAGGAGGAGTATAATTGTTCCTGTTGTTAACCAGGTTGGTGTCTGTTCAGGGTACACATATAAATACTTCTTACTCAGAGCCAAATCTTCATATAAAGATGTTAATACTTTTAGCCAGAAATTAGATACTGCATCTGTGCCTGGGGCTTTCTAGTTAATAGCTTTTCTTAATTTTGTTTCAATTTCTCTGGCTGGTACTTCATTCCATTTAATCTCCTGTACATTTAAACTTCTGACTTTTTCTTTTATTTATTCTATCCATTCAGCAGCATCTTTGTTATGTTCGACAAAGTCTTCATAGACATTTTTCCAAAATGTCTATTTCTTTTTTTTTTTTTGTTGTATTTCTCTTTCTTTTGCCTTAATTCCCAATTCTCTAAAACATTTAGGTCATCAGTGAATTGCTTATCTTGTATGTTTCCTTTATATTTAGCTGTGTATCTTTTAAGTTGTTCTGCCTATGCTGATATCTTTAGAATATTATTTGCAATAGTGCACAATAATAGATCCTGATCTGTTCTGATACTGAATGTCACTTTTATCACGTGTATCTTTCTAAGTATTTTTGTTGATCTGTTCCCTCTTCTGAACTTTTCTGAGTGACACTTCTTGTCTTAACTGCTTTATAGTTTTCTCTATTCGATGCTTCCATGATGGCATTTGATATCTTCCCTTCCTTTCTCTTTTTGCCATGTGTTTTTTGAGATAAGACTTTATCTGTTATTAATTTAGCTGCATAGTAATATATTTACTTCTGTTATGTCACATGAATGTCAATGAATAGTCTTAATTACTGTGTTCATTTGTTTTATCAAACTTCTAACATTTTGGGTCTAATTGACTTTCTGTAATCTATTTCTTTTATTGATCTTAACTCGTCTATCCATCTCTATTATTAAGCAATTCATTTCTTAGATCATTCTCTTCTAAACTAAGAGCACATGCTTTGTTCTCCATTTCCTGTGGGCATTCTACAGAAAGTTCCAGAACATCTTCCTGTGACATACATATTTTCCTCAGCTTCATCCTGCGTCATCTACTTCTGTTTCATATGGGAACTCACTGGCCTATCACTCCACATTAACTGCATCAGAGTTGTCATCATTTCCTTCTCCTTCCATTGCTGTGGAACTCCAAGTGAACTTTGTACTGGTTTCTTACTGAAAACTTCAAAGTATCTTCATATGGCATTTAATCAGCTGTTTCCTCTTCATCCAGTTTCTCCTTAATTTGGGGACTCGTTGTTTCATCGTGCTGTGATGCTAGCAGAGTTGGATGATTTACACTAAATCTTTCACTTCACAGGTACTCCATAACTTCTGTTTCTATTTTTTTAATATCTCCATTACTAATCCTCTTTTTTAGTTCCCCCTTTGATTTCTTATTTTTGGTATCGTATAGGTTTCCATATCCGGATACCTTTTCTTATTTATTTATTATTTATTTATTTTACATTTGTTGACCGGGCTAGTCTAACTGGATATATGTCCATTTTCAGTAGAGGCCCGGGGAGAAAAGCTCCAATGGAATATTACATTGTTTATACAGAATAGACCATACAAGATTAGAATTTAAAAAACAAAGTTAGACAATATATGCAATGTAAAACTATAATAGGAGCAAACAAGGAGAAAAAAGTCCTAATGTCTTTATACAAAGAAATAATAATAAAAATATATATATATATATATTTTTTTTACCGTGGTAGTACTGTGTATATGAGATAACATTTCACTACATAGATATTAAGAAAAGGAAAGTTATGAGGGTGTAGGGTAAGAAAAAGAGACAGAGTAAGAGGGAAAGTTAATCTGGGTTGGTACAGGGGCAAAGCCATTGACTACTGAGATGCTTATATTTCTCTTCAAATATCTTTGGTGCTGCTTTTTTTGTATTGATTAGTTTTGCATAAATATCGCACCATATTAAATCTCTTTTTTCTTATCCATGTCCATGTTTCTTCTTCAGATGTCTCCTGCTCCTCATGTTTCTCCTTATTGTTCCATCATGCTGTATATAACTTGTGTTAGACTTTCTATACTAAATCCTTCACTTCACAGGTATTCCATAACTTCAGCTTCTGTTTGTTTAACATCTGCTTTACTAATATTTTGTTCTACTTTCCTTTTTTGTAGCTTTAGTTCTTGTATTATGAAATTTTCCATATCTGGGTGCCTTTGCCTATATTTTTCTTCAAATATCTTTGTAGTAGCTTTTTTGCATTGATTAGCCTGGCTTTCTCCATTGCATAAATATTACACTATAGCAAATCTACCTTTCCCAAGTCCATGTTTCTTTTCCATACCTTTCAAGAATCTGCAGGGTTTTTTTTTTTATGTTTGACTGCCTCGCTCACTTCCTTTTTCCAAACGTCCCAAGGTATCCTGGTCTATACAATGTTTTTCATGAATCTATTGTATTAATGAACAGAAATGTGTATATGAAGCTTGGACATTTTTTTCTTGTGCAAGAATTTTCCTTTCTTCTAATTTCTTTCTTAATCTTTTTTGAATATCTTCTATCTAGAAATTATGGGATTCTTGCATAATAATAACAATATATACCACTCCCTTATACTGTTCTAGCATGTCGAGTGGTAGATTACTGGCGTCGTCTCCAGTTCAGCTGGTCAATCTGGGTATCTTGAGACAATGCTACAATTGTCTCATGTACACAGACAACCCTCTCCTCCTCCCAACAAACACAAATACATGTGAGAGATGCAACTATATAGCCAAACTGGAGGCTGAACTCTCTCAACTCAGGGCTGGCATGACCAGACAGGAGGAGATGGCAACCACACACACAACAATCCCAGTCCCGCATAGACCTACCACAACTGCAAACCAAACACATAAAAACACAAAGACATACTCAGAGGCTCTAATAAAAAACTTACCAAAACAACAGAGGCTCCCAAAGCAGACATCCAAAATTCCACCACCTCAAAACAAAACACATGCAACACATACTTCAATAAATCAGTGTGTCGACCAATCGCAGCCCTTAAGGCCAAACACCTTGCCTGATACACTAGTTATAGGTGACTCAATAGTCAGACACACTGATGTCCCACTGACCAGGCTGAACAAGGAGAAGGTGACTGTGAGCTGTCTATCGGGAGCTAGGATCCGCCACATAAAACATGCACTCAGGTCACTCCAAAACAAGTATAAATATGACTCCATCATTGTCCATGCTGGTGTGAATGACCTGAGACGTACCTGCCTGGACTACATGAAAAGAGACATAGAGGAGCTCTCCGATTATGTAGCCCAGGATGGTATGACCCTGACCCTGAGCAGCATTTTGCCCTCACCAAGAATGATACCACAATACAAAGACAAGATGATCAGCTTTAACAATTGGCTCAAGTACTGGTGTCATTCTAAGGGGATCCAATGTCTGTCTGCCTGGGATGATATGTTGGACAAGCCATGCTGCTTCACAAGGGATGGCTTACACCTGTCACCACTGGGCTTCCGAATATTGGCTAAGGCTCTTGCCACCCCCATAGTGCCTTTTTTAGGCAAGGCTCAAAAGACAAACCCACCTCCTTAGAAAACAAAAATGGAAAAAAACTAAGGGTAATGCTGCTCAACGCCAGAAGTCTAAATCTCAAGATGCAGGCACTTGATGCACTCCTCAGCATGGAGAACATCGACGTCTGTGCAGTAACTGAAACCTGGTTCAAGACTCCTGAGAGCACCAAAGCGCTAAAAGGCTATACCTTGTATCATGCTTTTCGGCCCCAAAACCCGGGCCGAACCACAAAGGGAGGGGGAGTGTCCATATTCATAAAGGACACCCACACCTCCAGGTTAGTAGCAACACATGAAGCATCAGAGACCATACAGGTGCATCTAACCATAGGCAAAACTGCTATACAACTGGTAGCATGTTACAGACCACCCGCCCAATCTCAAGAACCCCACTCAGCCTTCCTGAAGACATTGGAGGATATGAATGTATCACAAAATACCATCATACTGGGAGACTTCAACTACCCAAACATAGATTGGGTACATTATTCTAGCCCTAATACCCTAGCCCAAAGGTTCCTGGAATTCATAAATTCAAATGCACTGGAACAACTAGTCACCTCTCCCACTAGGGGAGATAATATACTAGACCTGATCATCACAAACATGGGGACAAAATGCTTCACACCAGAAGTATACCCCTCACTAGTGAGATCTGACCACAAACTAATCACCCTGGATATACATATCCCACCTCCACCCCCAGCACAAAAGACCACAGTGAAAAACTTCTCAAAAGCAGACTTCACTCTTCTTAAGACTGAGATGGTATCCTTTAAGCCCACTGTGCCAGTGGATACCACATCCCACAATGCTGAATCCTTCACAAATGCTTTCTATGGACATCTCCAAGAATGCATGGATCATGCAATCCCAAACAAATCCAAGTTCCTCTCCACCAAATGTAAGCGTCCTGTCTGGCGGACCTCAGCCATAAACAAATTGTATAACAAAAGAAGGAAGCTACTGCATGTCAGAGCGAAATCCCATGAAGGGAAGACATCTCTGATCAACATTAGCAGAAAACTACGTTCTCTCATAAAAACATCCAAGGCAAACTTTGAGAGAAAAATCGCTAAGGACACTAAAGATAACCACAAAGCCTTCTTCAGCTATGTTAGAAACTTGGGCGGAAACCCTCAGATATGCTCAGAGTTGGTTCACAACAACAAAAAATACACTGAACCCACAGATATTGCTAACATTCTGGTTGACAGGTTCAGTGCAAATTTCTCCCCTCCTTCACCCCCAAAAGAAGAAATACTTATCCCAGCTGAATGTAATCTCCCTGTCATCTCAGATGTCCAAGTGAGAACTGCCCTAAACAAAGCAAAAAACACAGCATCAATGGGACCTGTCGGTATCCCGGGGTGCGTGTTACGTGAACTCCAAGAGGAGCTAAACCCACACATAAAAATGCTATTTAACCTTAGCCTTACTTCGGGATATGTACCTGAACACTGGCGTACAGCAACAGTGGTCCCACTCCACAAGGGGGGTGCCTCTACAGACCCGGGAAACTACCGCCCCATAAGCTTAACTAGCCTGGTCTGCAAAGCTATGGAAAGAATCATTATGGAACTCATAAACAGAGACATAGGGGACCTACAGACACTTGACCCCACCCAGTTCAGCTTTGTAAAGGGCAGATCCTGACTTTTAAACCTGGTTGACCTTTTCGAAACAGTCACTAGAGCCATTGATGAGGGCAAAGCAGTCCATACAGCATACCTGGACTTGGCTAAGGCCTTCGACACAATACCCCACTCAGGCATCATAGATAAGCTAAACAGCTTAAACGTAAACCCTTATGTCACTAGATGGGTTGCAAACTGGCTAAAGGACAGAACCCATAAAGTTAAAATTGCTGGAGCAATGTCAGACTTAAAGCCAGTCACAAGTGGTGTCCCACAGGGATCTGTCCTGGGACCCCTCTTGTTCGGCATTTATTCCTCAGATGTTAAAGCAAACATGGGAGGGCTGTGGCTGACAAAGTTCGCAGATGACTGCAAACTAGGTGCCATAGTCGATACACCAGCAGACACACACATCCTACAAAAAGGCCTCACTGAAATGGACAACTAGTGCCATAGTCACGGCCCTAATCTAAATGCCAAAAAATGTATAGTCATCCCTTTTGGAAAAAACAAAGTACCCACAAATTATCACATAGACAGCAATCCACTGAGTATGGAAAAAGTAATCAGAGACCTAGGGACCCAAGTAGACAGTGACCTCTCATTTGACACCCACGTTGCCAAAGTGGTTAGAAAAACATTCTACCTTGCACACCTCATCATGAAGGGATTCACATCCAGATCCAAGGATGTCATTGTACCCCTATATTCCTCCCTCATCAGACCCATGATTGAGTACAATGCCCCATTTGGTATGTACCTCACCTGGCATTTGCAACAGCTGGAGAGACCACAAAAGTACCTCACCAAAAGGATCAAGGGTCTCCAACATATGTCTTATTCTGCCAGACTAAAGAAACTTCAGCTCTGTTCAGTAGCATACCGCCTGCTCAGAGGTGATCTCTGCCTGACGTACAAGGCCATGTCCAATCAGGATCTGATGGACATGCTCCACCTCAAAAAATCCAAATCCATCAGGACCATGAGAGCTAAAGACTTAAACCTCGGCACAAGTATGAATAGGACATGCTGGAGGGATAGATTCATAACCCAGAGGCTTCCCATGCTTTGGAACAGGATCCCAGTTCATATTAGGCAGAGCCCCTCACTGACTATCTTCAAGAGAAATCTTGATGAGTGGATGGGAGATCGTAAGTTTACCCCAGGGGTCACATCTGTGTCACTGCTAGACAGGGGCACAGTGAGCTAATTCTATTATATAAGGGGACCTTCATTGTGTCACTACTAGACAGAGGCACAGTATTCTAGATTTATTCTGTACATTTTTGTACCATTTCATGGGGTGGCAAAAGCCACATCACTATGGCTAGGCTTACACATGCCCCAGGGCAGATAGCCTAGTACTATACTATACTATACTATACTATACTATACTATACTATACTATATACTTTCTTTCTTATTCTCAATATTCCACCATTTTGTGGGTTTTGTGGAGTACTAGTTCCTTCTACAACAGGGGGGCCATCTTCCTCCTGATTCTGGCCTAACCCCATTGTCGAAATATTTCCTTGTCTTGAGGATTCTGCACTGTCATTTTTTCCAGATCTGGTGCAATGGGCCTACTAGCATTGGATGCTTTATTATACCTGGATTTGTTCACCCAGCTGTCCTTTTTATTTTTAACCCACTCTTGTCCATGACATATGCTATATAAACTATAATCTATATATCAGTGTTGTTGTGGGGAAATTTTGTGAAAACAGGGTCCACATTATAAAGGTACTCACCAAGATTTGAGGATGAATTCATTTCCAGCAATACTACTCTCCTCTGCTTGCTGATTTTATCATCCCTCCATCTGGACCTCCAGTTTTATACTGTTTTCAATGCACGGTGAGCTGAAAGCAATGCTTCTCATTTGCATTGCTAAACCATTTAAAAGTGTATTTCCTTGTTGTGAAGGACATAGTTAAAGTCACAGTTGTATCAGTATGCAGTTTGTGAGGCTATTCTGTAAAAATAAAAATAAAAAAAAACTGTATACCCCATCTATGAAAGCTGTTGTTTGCCTTACTATAGGCATTAATACTGCATAAAAGCTGTTATAATTACCAGTACAGATATTTATTTAATATTAGGTAGGTAACTTTATAGTTTGGATCATTTTCACAACTGACTTAGACCAATTTTCCTAGTATGTAGGTGTTTTCAGAAACTGTACAAATGAGTTACACAGAAACAGTATACAGAAAATGTAGATAACATACAGATGTATCACACATACACTTATCCGTGATTCAGTGAATAATATAAGGAGACATAATTGCTTCTTAATGCAAAATAACTGCAAAAAGGCAACCATCATTTAAATTCATTTATATATTCTTCACTCTTTATTTTGCCATGCCAAGTAACCCAAACTCATGCAAAAGTAATTTAGTCAATAGTTGTTCTCCAATGGTTGAGTAAGTCATTATGTAGTCTCTGTAATTTCAACTGTCAGCAACCTCTTAACATTATATCTTCATATGAAAATGCCTTACTTCTCACCTACAGTGCAAAATTTAAATCTTCCTTCTTCTTTCTTCCAGGATAAACAGTACTCAAACCCAACTCGAGTAACCACTAAAGTGTGTGTGTGTGCGTGTGTGCGTGTGTGCGTGTGTGTGTGTGTGTGTGTGTGTGTGTGTGTGTGTGCGCGTGTGTGTGGAGAACATGTATCAGTTTGTGCAGAGCATAATCTTCCCTTCCTGTTAGAGCCCAGCAAAACTTGCTGAGTAGGCAGGAGTGAATGATATCATATGGTGCATTCAGCAAAAATATGATGTTCTCATACTGGGCAACCTGGACTTGTTGCAATGCTGTGGTACATTGACTTATTATATCCATGAGCAGTTTCCTTTTATTCATCAGATGTGGCCCTTACAGAACTCTAAATCAAACACCACTTTTATCATCAGACTTTGACTGCGACGCACCTCCTATCTCAGTACTGTCAATTAAGTCATATTTCTTATTAGGTGACTGATCTAAAAAGGAACGGCTTTTAAGGCTAGACTGCCATAATGCACCACATCTTTGAGCTTCAGTGACAATAATCAGAGTTACTGAGCAGCATCAGATGTGTTTGGTAAAAGAGTTATAGGCAGTTTATGTTTCTAAAGAGGCAGTTAGTGAATCAATGTGATATGCATGGCTGTAGTTTTCTCCTGTATCATTTATTTTTAACTCATAAAAGTGGTGCAAGGACATATTTTCTGCTTTCTGGTTTTATAATCTGTGATCACAGACAGCAACTGAATATGTATGTGAGGGAAGAAAATATAAAGACCCAAATATTGCTGTGATAAACTGCAGAAGTAGAGAAATGACTAGTAGATAAGGTAGATATTGTGGTGGAAACATGGAAAGAAATCAGGATGGCTTTTGGTATGGAAGCTGCATTACATAAAGCAGAGCCAATGTATAGAAAGGCTGTAGGGGACAATGGCATTTTGAGATATAGCTAGGAAGGTATCAAGGGGGTAATGAAAAAAAATAGGCAAGGAAGGCCTTAAGGAACCTGGAAGAATGAAGGAGAAGATTGAGAGGTAATTCACTACCCTGGTGAAGAGAAAAACTAGGGTAGGAGAGTAGGTTAGAGCTTGATAAAGAAATGGACTTGTTGAATATAGAAAGACTATGCAGGTGTTTGAAGGTGAGGAAGGCTCCAGAGAAGATGGACTACCTGGAGATTTCTACAGAAGATGGGAAAAACTAAGTAAAATTTTATGTGAAATATATAATGATGCACTACTAGATGGGGTGCAATCAGCTTTTTTTACTGCAACCACAGTAATGTTGTTATCAAATTAGAAGAGGAAAAGCTTGAGCTAGGAGGGGATAGACCTATATCCCTTATTAATAAGGATTTCAAAATGTCAGCTCCAATGCTTGTCAAGGGAATAGAAGGAATTCTACCTAGAATAAGAGGGACAGGGCACAGATGGTTTATTAAGTATAGGACAGCAGACAAGAGTTAGTGGCAGCTAAGGAAATTTGTTACTCATGGCGCATGAAAAAGTCAGAACCATGCGGAAATTGTCTTTTTGATATTCATATGGCATTTAATAAGGCTGATTCTGGATTTCTCTTCAGAATTTTGGATGAAATAAGAGTGAGACTAAAGTTTAGGGGCTGTATCAGATCACTGAATGACTCTTCTGAGCTTAGGGCATTAGTAAATGGGAAATTAATACGGGCAGTAAAGGTAGAGAGGGGAACAATGCAAGATTACCCTTTGTCCCCTAGTCTATATGTTTATGTAAAGAAGGTAATAGCACAGAGGGTGTGATATTGCATGGAAAGGGTAGAAAACAAGTGGAAATATTTAGGTTGTTTGTGAATGATTGTATGTTGGCAATGGACGGTCTGCATGCAGAGTTGGAAGAGGTCTAGGGGATACTTGAAAACTTTAGAATGAATTCAGGACTTGACTGCAATTGGAAGAGGATCATGCAAGTGAGAATTGGAACAGGAGAGGGAAAATAAAAGAAGAGTTTACAGGAATAAAATTATGGGTTTAAGTACTAAGATATAAGAGTCTGATGGAGTTTAGGTCAGATAGTGCAGGAAAATTCTAGTAAGTTATTGACCTAGGTTATTGGCTTGCTGAACAGATGGTTTAATAAAGCCTATATGTAAGTGGGGCAAATAAATGTACAGATAATGATATTTATGAGGGTAACATAAATGTTTAGGTATATCCCACCACAAGATGATACAAACTAGGTTCAGAAGATATTGACAAATTGTGATAGGTAGGTATGTATGAAATAATAAGGGGAATAGAATAGTGAAAAAAGAGTTACACTGGGGACAAGATAGAGAGGATGGGAAATGCCTGACTTCCATGTATATCTGCAAGTAGCAATATTAGCATTAATTTTAGGAACTCACGCAGACCCCAAAAGTGAATAGGTCAAGGATGAGGAGGGAAAGATCATTAGGCTAAAGAGCATTTTGTAGTTGTGGAAAATCGAAAGATATAGAGCTGAGGTACTGAAAGGTTTTGGATTAATGAATGGATAGAATGATCCCAGTGTTAAACTACATGAAAAATCTCTGAATTAGAGCAGATGGAGGAGAAGGAGGCTGAATACGGTAGAAGATCTGTTATTTAGAGTGGAGGAGAAGGAGGAAGAGAACTATAAGTGGAGATTTATATGTTGGGAGGAAGGGACCTTTGGCCTTAAGACAGAGGAATGGTTGCAATTTATCCAACTGAAAATGACTTGGTTAGCAATGGATGGTATAATGCAAACAATTCAGAAGGACGTGATAGCTATCAGTACTCATGAAGGAAGGGATATGCAAGTACAACATAAATTTGCAAAGATTTATGCAAGGTTAATTGAGAAGAATTATGTCCAGGGGATGGAAAAATTAAGAAGAAGGTGGAAAACTGTGGAGTTTGTAATTATTTCTGAATGAGAAAGGAATGAGGTGCTGAGAAGGTATGATAAATTAAAAGCTGTTCCTATTATAAAGGATTAGCATAGCAGATGGCTGTATATGTCTTACAGAACTTCCCTTCAAATATAGAGATGTTGGAATGTGGGGGAGGAGAAATGTTGCAGATGTGGAGATCATGAGGCAGGAAATTTACACGTGTTTTTGGAATGTCAGGCAGTTAAACATTTTTGGAATATTTCATAGAGGAATGGGAAACGTATAAGAAGCGAGTCCCAAAATGTTGCAAAATCATACTCTTGATATTAGGGGATGGGTGGATAGAGCAAGAGAAAGTGTTATTAAAGTATCTTGGAGGATGGATAAAGAGTATTATAGCTAAAGGCCACAAAGGTTAGATAAGCTGGAAAGTTGGTGAAAGTCAATAATTTGGGAACATATAAGTGTAAAATGGCAACCAGAGGAATAACAAAATCGTGAAAATGTGAGGAAGGAAGGACGTAATAGGAGAAAGTAATGGAAAGGTACATTAGATGATAATGTTTATAATACCACTATACTGATTATATCAGTTTCTAGGTAGTAGAGTGAGTGTCACAATTTATGTCTCATGTTTTATTTGTGTATATGTACTATCAGAGGATGCAGTTAAAAACAGGTGGTGGTGTTGCCCGAAGGAGGTTGGGGGTTGTGGTGAAACAAAAGTGTGAATTAATATTATCGGACTGAAATTTAAAAGTTGC